>NW_026891711.1:0-102442 GCF_015708825.2 Lethenteron reissneri
TAGCACTAATTCACATACCTGCATTTCCCATATCCCCTCCTTGGATGCTGCTAATCCTGCATAATGCACGAACATAAGTAGTACTAATCACATACCTGCATTTCTCATAAATATGCTAAATTCCTCTTGATATGCAATTTTTTTGTCAAGACGCCCTTTCCCCCCCCCCTTCCAACCCAGCTTATATATATGCTCCAAGCACGTGTGCTGTTTCATTCAGACGATGTCGCCACGACAGACCTGGTTTCAAGGCGCTCTTCTTCCACCTCAAACACAGCTTATATATAAGCTCCAAGCTTGGCAGTGTTTCATTCTTAACCTGAAGACGGCTACTTGCGTTGTGGCCGAAACGTCGTGAGAATTATTTTATTATGTTTTATTTTTATTATTGTATTACTTCCCTTCTACGTGACTTTACCGAAATAACCAAGAAGAAGATGCTGCCGGTTAAGGGCAGATTTGTGTGACGAAGATCCTCCACCTGAAACTTGCTTAAAACACGTTTTTGCTATGAACATTGTAAAATAAATAAACGGACAAACATTTGTTAAAATACTTTTTTATTAATCTGCAATCATTTTTACGTTTAAACTCCAACCGAATATGTATTATGTCCTATGTTCAAACAGGAATTGAACAATCTCACAACCACTGCTCATCACACCACTTCACCAAGTAATCCGACAACATCAAAAATCACCACCTACACGTCAAGAAACTCTCAAACGAACTGTAAAACTAAAGGGTCTGAATTATACACTAAAGTACTCAAGACAGCTTAATAGGTTTAACCGCATGCAACATTATATTTCAGTCACCGCTAGCTCTCGGTTTGATCCTCGAGCCACTCTATTACTTCCAGCCATCTCTCGGGATCTAACTGCATGGGATCGAAGGTGGAATTATCTTCAGGAATCATTGCAGCACCTTGAATTACACCTTTTGATTTCAGCTTCCTATCATCGTGGACCTTCTGATGCCTCTTCCGTTGTGATGACTGTGCAAATGTCTTCCCACACACAGGGCACAGGAATGGCTTCTCGCCCGTGTGTGTTTACTTATGATCTTGAAGAGTTGATGAGTGTGCAAACGTCTTCCCACACACAGGGCGCAGGAATCAATTCTCGCCCGTGTGTGTTCTCTGATGCTCTTGAAGAGTTGATGACTGTGCAAATGCCTTCCCACACACAGAGCACAGGAACGGCTTCTCGCCCGTGTGTGTTCTCTGGTGTCTCTGAAGATGTGATGGCCATGAAAAGGACTTCCCACACACAGAGCAATTGAATGGCTTCTTGCCTCCGTGTGCGTGGGGCTGTGGAGAGCGTCTCTCTTCCATATGAGCGTAGTAACAGCAGCGGTGTTATCGAGGCAAAAGTAGGCTATCGTCCGCAAGGATGTTTAGCGTTTTTTGTTAACAGCTGAAACAAGAACGACACTCGCGTCTAACCGAGACGCAAAAAAATCCCGCTTATTTGACGACGAACACGTTGAAGAGTTTGTCCGCGAAAATAGACACTTACTTGGAGATTCACGGTATATCGATGTCTGGAACCCGTCTGAAGATGTCGCCACGAACTCTCCCGAAGCAAAGTTGCCTAACTGTCGACACAGCAATTGTGCTCGCCAGGCTGCGTTGTCTCGCGGTTGAAGGGCGATCAGCAGAGCGACGAGTCGAGCGTCCAACCTCATCAAGTTCCCTCTCGAAATGGCATTGAGCTCTGCTTCTGAGCCGCCTTATAACTCCCCCCCTAGGATTCAATCCTTTGTCTTTCAGGATATTTGCATTCGATTGTTAATTTTGGAAGGTACAATCCGCATGTCTATTAACATACCGAAGGGTAATGTGCCCATTGGTCTTCATACATGAATATGTAAGTGCATCTCAGTGTGTAATTGTGCGCTTATTTTGAATAAATGGAAAAACTTTGTCCTCGATTTAAAGTGAATGCAGAGAAATTAACATGTAACTTTAGAAAAGGAAGAGAGCGGCCGTCTCGACGAGGGAGTGAAACCCAATAGGTAATATTCTTTCACAGCGTTACAATGGATAGGTTGTAGTTCATAGGTTATATTATAATATTTCATTATGATAGAGCTTACCATGTGAGAGTGTACAATATCAGAGTTGATCAAATACGACGATCAAGGGCGTCAATCGGGTGAGTTTGATCAGAGGCTTTAATCAAAGGCGTCATCCCATCACGGAACACCACCTCCCTGCGTTTATTACAACAACAGAAGCAACTACAGCAGCAACAACAGCAGCGACAACAACAGCAGCAACATCACATTTCGAGGGCGACGCAGCTACTTCCGATTCCGAGTGGATACCTGCTCTCGCAGGACCCCACACGTCTTTGGAAATGATTGCGATGATCATGTCTGAGCTGAGAATTAAGTCACTCAAGATTACTTTGTTTAACCATAACTTTAGGTAGGTTAGTGTCATCGGGGCTCTGTGAATACTACTCATGAATGAAATCACACTCCTGTATGACCGACATTGTACTAATTTTGGTTGATCGAGTAGAACAATGCACGTGCCACGTCCAGACAAATTCTTCTCAACAACAGTGTCCTTAAAAATGATACTAAAATAAATGTTAACAATGGATTAAACGTGCACCTCTTAACCCCTCCCTCGCATTTACGACAAATGATGTGCATTTGCACATAACATACATTCAAGCACAATAAAATGCTAATACGACCATGCCCTGGAAACCATGGCAAGGTCATCCCATGAGGACTGCCTCGATGAAAACCAGCATGGAAGGGGCCCATTGTGGGGCCGGCTATGCTAATGACATAGTCCCGTGTGTGTGTGATGTGAGGTCTCCTGGCAGCAATCATTCTCCGCTGTAGTCCTGGCATCTGCTGCTCAGCTTCATTCCCCAGCTGTGGTCCCAGTGGCACCGTCTCTCTGGGGACCCGTGTGGTGTGTGTAGCGAGTATCACGGAGTGAGTGGGTAGTGTGGTGATAGCGGTCACGGTTGGCACCGATGCACGACCACCGCCACCACCCCTACTGGGCGGTGGACCTGCCACCACAAAGCAGCACGCGGCGGAGGAGTGAGGCGATCGCTGTCGCCACGCGAGCGAGGCCCCCTCGCTTCCTCTTCTTTTCGTGCATCTCCACCTGCACCTCTTCCATTTTCTCCTCCGTCTCATCCTCCTCCATCCCCTCTTCTTCATCCTCCACCACCATCTCCTCCTCTACCTCCTCCTCCTCTTCCTGCGCCACCTCCATCTTCTCCATCTTCTTCTCCTCCGCTAGCACCATCTCTTCCTCCTGCATCTCCTCCTCAACTTCCGGCACCACCATCTCCACCACCGTCTTCTCTTCCTCCTCTACCACCATCGTTTCCCATTTGTACGTCATCTCCATGTCCTCCACCACGACCATCTGTTCATCCTTTGTTGTCTCCTTGTCCTCCATCTCCGTATTGTCTTTCTCCTCTCCCTCCGTGTTCTCCTCCATTGTCACCATCACAATCTCGTCCTCCTTTGCCTTCTCTTCCTCCGATTTCTCCTCCTCCTCTCTCTCTACCTCATCCTCCATCATCTCCTCCTTCACATCTTCCTTCGTCTCCTTCTCCACAACCTCTGTCTTCGCTTCAAAGGCCTGGACGAGTGAGGAGGAGGGCTCCGCTGGCTGAGATCTGTGAAGAGACAAACACGACACCGTTCCACCTTCTTGCTACGACAACATCGCCATCTCCCCATCGTCCGTGGGTGGAATGTGTGGCGGATTAATTCGAGCTGAATAGAAACAGCAATAACGACATGGCCAGTGAGTGTGCTTAGTATTGGTGCTGTCATTGACATGGCGCCAGGCTATCCTTGAGATAGGTGCAGCTGTGTCCAACACAGACTGCTGTAGTTTCACAGTAGTGGGTGGCGTTGCTGTGCAAATTTAGCTGAATAATTTGAAGTGACATTTTTTTTTTCGGAAAAAGTCACGTAGGTATAAAATAAAATAAATTAAATCACAACGTTTCGATTGCAACACAAGCAATCATCATCAGGTGGGAAAACCACAGCAAGAAATTTTCTTGCAATTACGACATGGCCATCGAAACGTCGTGATTTAATTTAATTCATTTTATTTCATACCTACGTGAATTTACCGACATAACCAAAGAGTATGGATCCCTGTAGTCACGAAAACTTCAAATCTAGATTGAAACTTTCTATATGTATATTCTAATTGACCCCTTGCACATAATGTCCTAAGCATTTCAAATGGCATCGATAGAGATCCTGAACGTCCACTGTGACGGAATGGGTGTGGATCTGTGTGGTCAATGCAGCAGCAATAACAGCCAGGGCGGGAAGCAAGATCTGAACTGTAAGCGGTGAAGAATGAGTGCACGACCATTTGGCCGCTTCAACACATCCACGATTTCAAAAAAGTGTCCGTCGGTGATTTGTGGTCGAGAGAGCCACCTCCCTTGACGTCGAAGACATCTCAGAGTGCATTGCATGCGATGAGCCTCTCGCATCTCTCATCTCATCGCGTTTTAAATTGGACACCCCTCTCAGTGGTAGCTGTCGTTGTGCATTACAAAGCGACTTGGCAGCTGGCCTGGAAACAGGCGATAGACAGCGAAAATCTCACGGTGGATGGAGGGTTACATGGTGAAGATATGCCCACTTCGTTATGTGGTCTAACCCAGAAACCAGTTATGAAAAATAAATCTGTCCACAGTATAGCGGAATGTACACGTGGGGTTTGCAGTGTCTGTGAATTTTGAGAGCGCGACAGGGCTTGAGCACCTGTGCGTCACAGCAACATAGACCTGGGTTTGATTTCCACGTTTGGCCACATTCTCCGTGTGGATTATGCAGCCACCTGTTCTGGGAATGTTCTGCAGCTTTCTCCCTGTTACTGAACCCACACAAGCAATGCAAATCGTTCAATTTGGATCGCAAACAGTAGCAACTTTCTTGCAAAATGCGAGCAAACTTGGCAAGATCCTCCTGAAAAAAAGTCTTGAGACCGAGTAAGGCTGATGCTGCGTGAGAAGCATGGTAAATAAATAACAAAAAATAAACACACAGGGTGCACACGCAGAGTGGTTTACCGTGGCTCAGCGACTCCGGAGTTTGCTTTATCTTCTTGGAAGCCCTCTTCTCCAAAGCTCGGAGCTATTGGGCTCAACACAGGATTGGAGGTCGTGGCAGTGGTGGTGGTGGCGGTGTCAGTGGTAGTGGTGCTGCTTCTGGTGGTATCGGTCTGGAGCCATTGTCGCTCGATCTTGGCGAGGCGCTCCTCCTCCTCGAGGCGCTTTTGCTCCACGAGACGCTTCTCCTCCATCAAGTGCTCCTCCTCCTCCTCTTGACGCTTCACCTCAACGAGGCGCTTCTCCTGCATGAGACGTTTCTCCTCGAGGAGCTTCACCTTGCGAAAGCGCCTCTCCTCAAGTCGCTTATTTTTTTTCTCAAGACGCTTCAGCTCTATGAGACGCTTCACCTCAAAGAGGCGATTCTCCTCCATGAGGCGCTTCTCTTCCTCGACTCGCTGCACCTCAATGAGGCGCTGCTCCTCGACAAAGCGCTTCTCTTCTTCCATCCGCTTCTCCTCCATGAGGCGCTTCTCTTCCTTGACCCGCGTCACTTCTATGAGGCGCTTCTCTTCCTCCAGATGCTTCTCCTTGAGACGCTTCACCTCGCGAAGGCGCTTCTCCTCCATGAAGCGCGTTTCTTCAAGGAGGCGCTTTTCCATGACCCGTTTCACGTCTTTGAGGATATTATTTCGAAGGCACTTCTGCTCCGTTTGGTGCTTCACCTTGGCGAGGCGCTTCAGCTCATTGGGGCGCTTCTCTTCCATTGTGCATTTCTCCTTCGCACGGCGCTTGTCCTCCTGGAGACGCTTCACTCCGCTGAAATTCTTCACCTCCCCAATGCTCCTCTGTTCACGCGAAGATAAGCACATGACCATTAAGACGTGCACTCAGGACAAAATCCATTCTCGCAGGCACACAAACATGGACGGGCACATAGACAAACAAAAATGCATACTGGCACATCTATGTACGGATGCAATAATGCACATTAACTCATGCAAACATGATAGCAAACGTATGAATATACACCATCACCTAATGTTATCAAAATACATGTTATATCCTCATATTCTCACAAATCCAATACACGCACTTAATGCAGTGATAGTCTACAACGATTTCATGACGATTGTTGGCAACAATCATCACGGGCAATAGTTTCCACAGAATGTTCTATTGTAAAGATCTGGATGCCCATAATCTGGACAAATTTTGTTGCAGCACCCATAATGGGCAACTGGAATGTCAACTTCCAATCAGCTCACAGACATAATTCATGAGATTGCCTGATATCATTCTGTCTTCATTGGTAATGAATGGCGACTTCATTTGCCTGCACGAGTGGGATATGGCATGACGTGATGGTGGAGAGATGGAGTGATGGTGTTGGGAGATGGTGTTGTGATACGGAGAGGTGAAATTGTGGAATGTTCTGGAGAGACGGTGCCTTGTGATGGTATTGACGCTTTATGAGGCTCTATGATATTGTATTGATTCTCGAATTGAAGCTTTCGTGACTGCAAGCATTCATACTCACGTATGTCACTTTACCGAAAAAACCTAAGAAAGAGTCACATACGTGACTTTACTGAAAAAACCTAAGAGTATATTGTATTGAGTTGGTGGTGGTGTGGTGTGATGAGAAAGGTGATGTGAAGAGATGCTGTGGTGATGTGAGGTGTAGTGATGTTTTGGTGCAATGGTGTGGGAGTGTGGAGAGAATGTGGTGTTTGAGTCCCATAGACCCCATACACACCTTTGGGGAAGGATGCTCATAGCTTTGGCCTGGGAAAGGGTCCACTTCATCCATAATGTCCCCCCACGTGGTCGACTGGCGCCATGACTCCCGGGCTACGGAAAACAAAATTAATTCAAAGGACGAGTAATGTATTAGAGAACGAATCACGTGGAAATTCACGGAACTAATTCTGAGATCCCTGCAATTACCTCTTAACACATAACATTACCTGCTGTTGAGAAATATTAATCACATGGCAGTAAAACTTTGCAAGTCATATTTTTGTAAGCATGTTGAGACCATCAATTCCATGAACTTGAGACCCCCGTTTAAACAAAGATGCTTGAAACGCAGCTCTAAATCCATGCTGTTTGCCACACTTGACCGTTACCTCTTTCCATCACCACCAAGCCACGTCCACTAAAAATAATTAATCAGGGAGCTGCCTCCTCTGCATAAAAGCCACGTGATGCAGGTAACTGGGACTTACCATCATAGTCCTCCAAGATGTCAACCCACTTGCGTTGTCTGTCCATGTTGTTGGGAAAGAATAGTATCTGTTTGATGTTGGAGGGCCTGGGGAGGTTGTAAAAACGCTCAGATTTAACAACCTTTTGAATCACTCATCCTCTCAATTATTACATATTTGACCACTCGCTGTACCAATCAAATCACTTTCGTGCCGTTTGTTTTACAAGTCCACTCACTCGCTTGTTTGCCCACTCACGCGTGCGTCAGATCACTCACTCATCCACCCACGCGAACATGTTTATTCCAACTGCCTATTGCATTAAACATAATCGCCAGACATAACCGTGATGTTTAACCTCTAATCCAGACAAGCATGTTGATGCACAGCCCATTCGTATTAATCGACTGCTTGATAAAGGCCCCCCTATGTCTTATAGGTCATTGGGGTCAAATGACAATACTTAAATCATTTGTTATAACCCGAGAATGACGTCGTAGGTCACTTGATGTCATAGATACCGCCCATGTGGCTGTGACATCACAGATAAGAGACGTTTATGGCAGCAGCTTGGGTCTGAACTAAAAGGTAGACTCCTCCCCCGTGTTGGATAACATTCAATACATGTAATGCAGGGCACAATTATGCAGGCAATCAGAGCACAATAATTATAGACATGTTAATCATATTATATGAGATTTAAACAGGTTAGTTATGAACGTTTTAAATGTTGACTTGCTTTGGGTCTAAACAATGACAGTAACAGCAACATATCAGAGCATGCCAAGTAACCTAACTAATAGTCCTAATTTGGTTGCAGAAAATCTAAATACCAACATATACAAAAATAATGAAGCTTTAGTTTGTAGTCAAAACGTGCAGTAAAAATAAACAACACACATCGTCAACAGGGACGCTCACGATAATTGTTTTTTACCCTTCTATCTGGCAACAAAACTGACACCGTTTTAGAAGGAGTCATGTTTGCATAGACCGCAATACCTGCAGTCATAATACAAACAAAAGAACATAACTCTGATAATGTGCACTGTCCTTGAAGTTGATTGGTCCACACCCGAGACAGCTTTCCTTAGAGCCTAGTCTCACATGGGTTGGACCTGATGACGCCAAAAGGCGCACTGTAAAAAGGTGTCCGTTTTGTTGCCAGATAGAAGGGTAAAAAAACCAATTATCATATTTTTACTGGCAAATGAGGTTCCCATAGGGACGCTCACCTCGTTGACGATTCGCTCTGCAAAGGCTTCTTCTGCTGCTGCTCACTCGTGCGCATTCCTCTCGACTGCGGGTGGAGGCGTGGCTATGACGTAACAGAGGTGACGTCACTACAGCGAGGCTCCGCCCCCACGCGCTTGGCGGGCACACCACGTGGTGCAGTGCGGGTGGTTGCGTCACCGGAAACAGCAGAGCCCTCGGTTCAACATTAAACATTTGCCCCCTCGCTTTGTGCTGTCTTTGATGTCGCCGTTACTGCGGCGAGGACTGAAGCGATGCCTGGCCATCAGGCCTGGCATATACCTAGGCCTCAGGCTTCATATTTGTTCGTAGTTATTTTTTGTTTAATTGGAATTATTAACTTGCATTTCATTAATTACATTTCAAGCGTATAAACACCATCCCATTGGTTTATTTACTTTTAAATTAAGGTTTTTATTATAGTTATTGATCTGTAGTTATATTTAAGTGAGTGAGGTGGTTGTACTAAGTGTGAATTTGAGTTCCATGTAAATTATTATTGTGTAAAGGATTTGTCTGTGTGCACCTATCCTGGCAGTGGTAATATGGGCTTTTTATAATTTAGTTATTAATGAGATTGTTTATTTGTGTGTGTCTGTTATCTATGTCTGTGTCAGGTTACAAATCTATGTAGCTGTGTGTGTTTGTTAATTTATGATGGGTGGTGATGATGTTTCTTGATAATGGATGGTGGTGATGATGATGATGGGTGGTGATTATGAAGGGTGGTAATGATGATGGTTGGTGATGATAACGTGTAGTGATTATGATGGGTGGTAGTGGTGATCATGGGTGGTGGTAATGATTGGTGAGTTTATGATGATGGTTGGTGATGATGATGGGTTGTTGTGATTATGGGTGTTGATGATGGATGATTGGTGGTGGTTATGATGAATGTTGGTTGTGATGGGTGGTGACGATGGTTCGTGATGGGGAGTTGATAGTGATAATGATGATTGGTGATGATAATGGGTGTTGATGCTGATGATTATGGGTGGTGATGAGTAAATGAGCCACCACCCAATACAAAACAGCAACAGAAGTAACTACAGCAGCAACAATAACAGCAGAAACAACACATTTTGAGGGCTACGCAACTACTTCTGATTCTGCTGTTTCTGCTGCTCGGCTATTTGTAGCCAGGCCCTGCTCTCGCGGGACCCCACACATCTTTGGAAATGAATGCGATGATCATGTCTGAGCTGAGAATTAAGTGACTAAACGTTACTTTGTTGAACAATAACTGTGTGTAGGTTAGTATCTGGGGGCTCAGCGAATACTATTCATTAAATAACTCGCACTCCTGTATGACCGACATTGTACTAATTTTGGTTGATCGAGACGAACAAGGCACGTGCCATGTCCAGAATTATTTTTATTACCAATATTGTCTTTAAATATGATGCTAAACTAAACGTTAACACTGGATGAAACATGCACCTCTTAACCCCTGCCTCGCATTTACGACTAACAATTAGCATTTTACACGTAACATACAGTCAAGCACAGTAAAATGCTAATACGACAATATTGTTATTCTAGGAATTGTAATTCGATTCTAACCCTGCACCCCCCACAGTTCGCATATCCAACCCCCGGTTCGATGGAACGTTCGCTTTACATACATATGAGCAGTGTGGTTATAATACTTCTAATTAGATTTGAATACCGTACCTCCGTTTATGGTGTAATGAATTAGAATACCAGTTTATAGTCATTTAATGTTGAGTGTTATCGTTTATAGTGATACAGCTGAAGTCAAAGAGGTGAAACGGCCTAAGTGTGTAACGAATACAGATAGGGCGTCGCAGTTGGTTCGTCCACCCATCCCGCCTCAAGACGTATGTCCGTCCCCACCCAGACAGCTCATCCCCATGTCCTGTACAGCCCAAGTCTGGTGTGTCCAACGTGGTGGGGCGCTCGGCAACGGAAACCGTACTCCAAATGAAATGTGTTGTGCCGCTCACAGTTTCCTAGCCCCTGAGGCCCGAGGTGCTTCAAGGATCCGCCACGTGCGAGAAATCGGTGCCTGGAGCCCAGTCATGTTTCTCAAAAGAAGCCAGGGACCTGCCTAACCCTTCAAGCCTATGGTGCGAACCCTTGACGCCCCGAAAGGCACAAGATTCTACCATAGGCGAAGGACCGGCGTCGAGAACCAGGTCAAAATGCGCAAGGTTGCGCTCGTAGGATCCAAGCCCAACACACGGACAATTGAAGGGTCCAGTTGAACAACGTGGAAGCGTGTTAGGATTGTTGTTGTGGTTATTGTGTTGTTTCTTGTTGTTGACGGGTGAGTGTGGTCACACCGCTTACCCCTTACAGTTGAGTGTTAGGTTTGGGAAATTTTGCTACATCTGCTGCCCTGACGCACGTGGCTTCTAAAACATATTGTTGATGTAAAGACAGTGCATCTACTAAGGGACAAGCGGTGGCAATAAGATAGAGGTCAAGAAAGGAAGGTGGGACAAAGGGTGAGGGGGAATTCACACCGAGAATAAGAGGGTGGGAGGAACGAGGTTCGGGGCTCTCACTATGAGATCTCTTTTACCAGTGGCAAAATATAGTAGGTTTTTACCCTTTTAAACTTTTGTACCAGTTTAAAAGGGTAAAAACCTATTACGAGGTTCGGGGCTGTTTTGGTGGATCGTCGTTGTCGTTGCTGTATCGTAATTCCGGCGTCCTAAGCAGTGGTAAAGGCTAAACAAAATAACCCTCTACAGTCTGAGTCTGGAGTCATTACAATTGTAACGATTCATAATCTCACGAGCTCAAAGTGGGTTTGTTCAATTATTTATATATTTCCATACTTGTGTATTGCTATTCGATGCCATTGAGATGGAACATTCATCAATCAGTGGGCAACTTGATTCTAATACGATGATGGTGTGATTCTAATAATTTTATGCGATTCTAAACCTGGCACCTCGCAGGCCACATTTTGGTCTTCTGATGCGTATTTACATATAACGTAGATTTGAGCACAGTGTAAGTCTGGTACGACAAAAATTTCATCCATAATCAACGTTTTTGGGTTTAGATCGCGTTTATTTATAAATGTGTCGTAACCCTCCCTTTACAAATTGTAAATGTTGTGGCTTCAACACACCGGTGGGCTAAAGCAGTGAACTATTTGTCTTTGTCAACGTGACACATTTTTACTGATTGGCCGTGTCGGGTGGTTGAGGGTTACGACACATTTATAAATAAACGCGATCTAAACCCAAAAACGTTGATTATGAATAACATTGGTCGCGAAAGCCTACGTGTTAAAATTTTTATCACATCCTGATCCTGCACCTTCCGTTTCGCAGGTCCCAACCTTGGTTCGCACGTCCATATTACAAACAGACATACATATTACATACAGACATGTTACATATAGACATGTAACGTACTAACGAGCATAATTTGATTCTAAGAGGACCACGGAGTAATTCTAATAATTCGAATGCGATTCCAATATCACACTTCATTGTATGGTGTTCCAATCTATAACACTAGCTTATAATGTTAATTTTTAACGTTATGCAGAGCTCATAGGTTTTATTGTTAGAGTTTACAACATTAGATTTTACTATAAAAGTAGTTTGCGGTGTTATTGTTATAGCGTTACAATGTACAGCTATAACAGTTATATTGTTAGAGTTTATAATGTTAGAGCTTACAGTGTGAGTTTATAACGTGAGAGTTTTTGGCCGTGCCCTGTCCTCGTGGGACCCCACACGGATTTGGAAATAATTGCAATGACCATGAATGAGCTGAGATTTGAGCGACTAATGTTTACTTTGTTTCAACATAACTGAGTGCAGGCTAGTGCCATCTGGGCTTAGCGAATACTACTCATAAATGAACTCATACTCCTTTATGAAAGACATTGTAATCATGCCTTTTCTTGACGAATTGTTTTCCTCAATATATACGGCTAAAATACACAGCAGAGGGAAGGCTGCCTTGTTGGGGAGATGTAGTTTGGGATTGGAGTTAAACATTCGCTGCTTGGCCCCGTCGACGATCCGTGTTATCGTTGATAGTGTTACAGTTCAAATGTCATACTTGATGATTAGGGACAGTAACGTTGCGAATAGATTTATAATGGGGACCTTTCCCCTCCAGGGACACATGTTAATGGAGAGACAGCCAAGATGCTGCCGGTTAAGGGCAGATTTGTGTGACGAAGATCCTCCACCTGAAACTCGCTTAAAACACGTTTTTGCTATGAACATTGTAAAATAAATAAACGGACAAACATTTGTTAAAATACGTTTTTATTAATCTGCAATCATTTTTACGTTTAAACTCCAACCGAATATGTATTATGTCCTATGTTCAAACAGTTACAGCACAATGCAAACCATATCCGTTCCAGGAATACCAAAGCGTTAAAGTTCCTTATTAGTTCACCACATTTGTTCACTGTGCGTCTATGTTGAAGTCAATGCCATATATCCAACGAACGCGTCATCAATGTACATCCTAAAGTCGATTATTACCAACCAATAAAAGCTTTATATTTGAAAAAAACGTTTAAAATGTTGAGTAAAGATCTGACTCCAGATGCATTCCAACTTTAGCTCAACAGGAAGACTTAAACACTACAATATTGTCCGGAATTGAACCATCTCACAACCACTGCTCATCACACCACTTCACAAAGTAATCCGACAACATAAAAAAATCACCACCTGCACGTCAAGAAACTCTCAAACGAACTGTAAAACTAAAGGGTCAGAATGATACACAAAAGTACTCAAGACAGCTTAATAGGTAAAACCGCATGCAACATTATATTTCAGTCACCGCTAGCTCTCGGGTTGATCCTCGAGCCACTCCATTACATCCAGCCATCTCTCGGGATCCAACTGCATGGGATCGAAGGTGGAATTATCTTCAGGAATCATTGCAGCACCCTGAATTTCAGCTTTTGATTTCAGTTTCCTATCATTGTGGACCTTCTGATGCGTGTTAAGATTTGACGACTGTGAAAATGCCTTCCCACACACAGAGCACAGGAATGGCTTATCGCCCGTGTGTGTTTTCTGGTGACTCTGAAGATGTGATGACTGTGCAAATGTCTTCCCACACACAGAGCACAGGAATGGGTTCTCGCCCGTGTGTGTTCTCTGGTGACGCTGAAGATGTGATGACCATGAAAATGTCTTCCCACACACAGGGCACAGGAATGGCTTCTCGCCCGTTTGTGTTTTTTGGTGACTCTGAAGATGTGATGACTTTGCAAATGTCTTCCCACACACAGGGCACAGGAATGGCTTCTCGCCCGTGTGTGTTCTCTGATGGTCTTGAAGAGTTGACGAGTGTGCAAATGCCTTCCCACACACAGGGCACAGGAATGGCTTCTCACCCGTGTGTGTTCTCTGATGAGTTTAAAGAGTTGATGCCCGTGCAAATGCCTCCCCACACACAGAGCACAGGAATGGCTTCTCACCCGTGTGCGTTCTCTGGTGTCTCTTAAGATCTGATGGCCATGAAAAGGACTTCCCACACACAGAGCAATTCAATGGCTTCTTGCCTCCGTGTGCGTGGGGCTGTGGAGAGCGTCTCTGCTCCATGTGAGCGTAGTAACAGCAGCGCTGTTATCGAGTCAAAAGTACGCTATCAGCCGCAAGGATGTTTAGCGTTGAGTTTTAGATTTTGTTAACTGCTAAAACAAGAACGACACTCGCGTCTTACCGAGATGCAAAAAAATCCCGCTAATTTGACGAAGAACACGTTCCGCGAAAATAGACACTTACTTGGAGATTCACGGTATATCGATGTCTGGAACCCGTCTGAAGATGTCGCCACGAACTTTCCCGACGCAAAGTCGCCTAACTGTCGACACAGCAATTGTGCTCGCCAGGCTGCGTTGTCTCGCGGTTGAAGGGCGATCAGCAGAGCGACGAGTCGAGCGTCCAACCTCATCAAATTCCCTCTCGAAATGGCATTGAGCTCTGCTTCTGAGCCGCCTTATAACTCCCCCCCTAGGATCCAATCCTTTGTCTTTCAGAATATTTGCATTCGATTGTTAATTTTGGAAGGCACAGTCCGCATGTCTATTAACATACCGAAGGGTAATGTGCCCATTGTGCTTCATGCATGAATATGTAAGTGCATCTCAGTGTGTAATTGTGCGCTTATTTTGAATAAATGGAAAAACTTTGTCCTCGATTTAAAGTGAATGCAGAGAAATTAGCATGTAACTTTAGAAAAGGAAGAGAGCGGCCTTCTCGACGAGGGAGTGAAACCCAATGTGTAATATTCTTTTACAGCGTTACAATGGATAGGTTGTAGTTCATAGGTTAAAATATCATGTTTCACTATGATAGAGCTTAACATGTGAGAGTATACAATATCAGAGTTGATCAAATGCGACGGTCAAGGGCGTCAATCGGGTGAGTTTGATCAGAGGCTTTAATCAAAGGCGTCATCCCATCACGGAACACCACCTCCCTGCGTATATCACAGCAACAGAAGCAACTACAGCAGCAACAACAGTAGCGACACCAGCAGCAGCAACATCACATTTCGAGGGCGACGCACCTACTTCAGATTCTGCTGCCCAGCTGTTTGTAGTCGGGACTTGCTCTCGCAGGACCCCACACGTCTTTGGAAATGATTGCGATGATCATGTCTGAGCTGATAATTAAGCCACTCAAGATTACTTTGTTTAACCATAACTTTAGGTAGGTTAGTGTCATCGGGGCTCTGTGAATACTACTCATAAATGAAATCACACTCCTGTATGACCGACATTGTACTAATTTTGGTTGATCGAGTAGAACAAGGCACGTGCCATGTCCAGACGAATTCTTATCAACAATATTGTCCTTAAATATGATGCTAAAATAAATGTTAACACTGGATTTAACGTGCACCTCTTAACCCCTCCCTCGCATTTACGACTAACGATTTGCATTTGCACATAACATACATTCAAGCACAGTAAAATGCTAATAGGACCATATTGTTATTCTAAAATTTGAATGCGATTCATGTCCTGTACCCCCACAGTTCACATATCCGACCCCCGGATCGATTGAACAGATAATTTACATACATATCTATAGAGTGCGATTTTAATACTTCTAATGAGACTTATTTTATTACGTCTCTTCTACGTGACTTTACGGAAAGAACCAAGAAGACTATGAACTAGTGTTTAAATTTAGAACTATATAAACGGAGGTAAGGTATTATAATCTCATTAGAAGCATTAGAATCACAGTGTGGTCGTATTAGAATCACACTCTGCTCATATGTATATATAGTCTCCGTGCAAGGATCGGATAAAAATGATAAAAATTACAACACGGTCGTATTACACTGCAAGATGAAGGTCTCATCTCAATGTCATCGAATAGCAAAAGACGGCATATTATATATAAATACACGCACAAACCCATTATAATATAATGAGCTTATGAATCGTTACAATCGAAATGCTATATACAGTATATATATATACACATACAAAATCATAACAACCACACATGGTAACATATATACACCACATTATACAGGTAGGAACAATGTTCCACACTGCCCACCAGGGATTTATTGTCTGTCTGTTTGTCTGACTGTCTGTTTGTTTGTCGTGCATAAATAAATAAATATATAACATAAACAGCTCTTTGATTGGTGGAGACCTACTTCCGGGTATGGGAGAGGGGAGGTGCCTAAGGGAGGAGGGTCAGGGGAGGGGCCTAAGGATATGGGGGGGGAGGTGTTCAGGAGAGGGGCCTGAGGGGGGGGGGTCAGGGGAGGGGCCTAAGGGGGGGGGTCAGGGGAGGGGCCTAAGGATATGGGGGGGGGGGTGTTCAGGAGAGGGGCCTGAGGGGGGGGGGTCAGGGGAGGGGCCTAAGGGGGGGGGGTCAGGGGAGGGGCCTAAGGATATGGGGGGGGGGGTGTTCAGGAGAGGGGCCTGAGGGGGGGGGGGTCAGGGGAGGGGCCTAAGGGGGGGGGGGCAGGGGAGGGGCCTAAGGATATGGGGGGGGGGGGTGTTCAGGGGAGGGGCATAATGGAAGGGGGGTGTTCAGGGGAGGGGCCTAAGGGAGGGGGGGCGATAGTTAAGGGGGCTGTCTGCCTGGCTACCTAAAGTCAAGTTATTTTTTCTACATACAGGTAGGAACAACAGGTTCCACACTGCCCACCAGGGATTATTTGTCTGTCTGTCGTGCATCTTATTCGCTGCGTTAACTCTCCCATGCCACTCGAGGCCATCTTGGTGCCAGTCCTTTCCCACCCCACCACCTCTGTGCTTTCTCCCTCCCCCACCGATGCTGCTTCAAGCAATGGCGAATAGGCTTCAACGTAAATATTAAGTCTTCTATTAAGAGTCTTCAAGGCGGTACGTGACTCCACAGATATATGCTTTATCACTAAAAACACCATGAGTATATTGATATTGATAAGCTTTTTTCTCGTATCTCTTGACGCAGAATAAGCTGCCTATGCACATATAATATCGTGTTGTAAGTTAGAGTACTGGCGAAGCGTACTCAGTATTTTGTATCTCCTGCACTTTTATTATCGATTTGTACCGTTTGCTTATGGAATATTGTATTGACTCCTAAGTCATGGAATCTATAATCTTCTACTTTTTGAGTGCGTGATCAAACTGCTTGGCGCATGGCACGCATTTTTACAACGCATGTTGCAATGTCATTGTTCTGATCATTATAGATACAATATAAACAATATAATAAACGTACACCATTTGGTCAAGCCACTGCTAGATGAAGGCCTAACCATGCCATGTCAGTCATTGAGCTTGTTGTGACCATATTTCACTCCGGTCATTGTGGGTGTAGTGAAGATTGGTAATGTTTTTTTTAATAGGCTTTTGTGCATGCAGTTATCGTAAAACCCTTAAAAATTAAATGAACATCCCTAACTGGGCATGTGTGCATGGTGGCAATGGCTGCCTGTGGCGATGTTTACGATTCAACTGGAGTTCCCTCCCCCCACTCCCAGCACACTTTCCAGTTTTTCAATAAATTGTGATAGATTTACAGTCATTATTTCATTATTTTTTATTTCCTTTTGACCATCTCTATTTTAATTCGTACAGTTATTTTTTGGTTACTTTACTTTCTCCTCAATGCAACATTGCAAAAATGCAAGTAGAGTTTAAATTAGGCTTGGCCAAGACACATCGTGACTAAAAGGGATAATCTTCTTGGTTCTTTCGGTAAAGTCACGTACCGAAAGAACCAAGAAGATGAATCCCTGCAGTCACGAAAGCTTTAAATCAAAAGGGATAATAGCAAGTGGACAGAACTTGGGATGGAATGTCAACCGATGGAGAAAACACGTGTGAGAAAATAACCACCACAGAGATGAAGCAATGAGATCATCTCATGCGCATGAGCTGGGTGGATCGCAGGATCATGAGGAATGGTGACAATATTGGGGAAAATATTGGGGAACCTTTTCTCCCAGCAGTAGATTGAGCATGGCTGATGATGATGATGATGAACATTGCCATGTAATGTACATGCATTGTAAATAATCTAATCTCACGTGACTTGTTATTTGTCAGGAGCATAATCAATTTCAGTTGATGAATTTATTTTACGTGCCTACTCAACGTTTTGGGTAGTTGCTACATTTGTGGGTAAGACACGAGGTTGCCATTTCTTAATTTGAAAAACATAGATTTGGCATTTCTTATTTATAAATTATTCTGACATGATACATACATCGTGAGTGTGAAAATGGATAATTGACAGTATTTTATTATAATACAGCTATTATTGACAGTATTTGAATCTTATACAGGGAGCGATTTTACCCGCCCGAGCCTTCAATATTGACATCTTGATAAGGGCCAGCCACTCAACGGGGAACGCCATTTGTTTCATGCAAGACGGTCCTGTCGAGGTGGCCAACGTGCTGCCCCGGGTTTCCCCGGTGCAACGCCCGCAGGTGACCTTTCTCGACTGCGGCGTCTATGCCCTGCTCAACATCATGCACCTGGTGCGCCATTACGACAACATCGTGGCCGTTCAAAGACCAGGTCAGGTGGATTGGCGCGCGTGGTACACGCAGGACGTGGCGTCACAGCACAGGCGCAACCTGCTGCAGCAGCAGCATGAACTTAAAGACCTACAGCAATAAATCAACAATCATCATCAGATGCAATAGTAACAGCTACAACCTCCAACATGACTACGGTATCCAACACGGATCGCACGAATGCGCTGTCCAACCAAGTTCCTACCTGCCCACTCCGAAGGAACGTGTTTTCAAATAGGTATTTAAAAATATGTTTTCAATTTTTTTTTAATTTAGAATGTCGTTGTCAATGTGGGGAGATGGAGCGCAGTGGGTCGTTTCGTCTAAGCTGCTTTTCGGAATCCGCGTGATACCCCAGTCACATCGCCGAACTCCAGTGACAGCACCTTACCCAAACTACATCTCCCCATCAAGGCAGCCTTACCGATGCTGTGTATTGTGTTTATGGGATAACAGAGGTGTGTATTTTCCCATACGCCTTGCCCAAAAAGACTGATTATCCGCTTAACAGCCTAGCCCATAAACCACTATTGGTGATAGTGTTGTTTGAGAGCAGCTATTAAAGTCGCTTTGGCAAACGAGGTGGTGGCTGGCCAAACCATGCCTCGCTGTTTGTCTCCTGAGTGATGACGGATACAAACCTGACCAAGCGGAGACCATGTACCAGATCGGACTTTGGTTACTGATGTTAGAGTGCTTGTATTGCAAGTGTGGTCACTACGCGTCTGTACGTGCTCACTCCTGAAGCTCAGCGATTTTTGGCAACGCCACGGGGCTGCATTCACTTTAAATCGAAGACAATGGAGGGCATGGGGAACGTGTTTTTCCATTTATTCAAAATAAGCGCAACAATTACACACTGAGATGCACTTACATATTCATGCATGAAGCACAATGGGCACATTACCCTTCGGTATGTTAATAGACATGCGGATTGTGCAATCCAAAATTAACTTTCGAATGCAAATATGCTGAAAGACAAAGGATTAGATCCTAGGAGGGGAGTTATAAGGCGGCTCAGAAGCAGAGCTCAATGCCATTTCTAGAGGGAACCTGATGAGGTTGGACGCTCGACTCGTCGCTCTGCTGATCGCCCTTCAACCGCGAGACAACGCAGCCTGGCGAGCACAATTGCTGAGTCGACAGTTAGGCGACTTTGGGTCGGGAGAGTTCGTACGACAAAAATTTCATCCATAATCAACGTTTTTGGGTTTAGATCGCGTTTATTTATAAATGTGTCGTAACCCTCCCTTTACAAATTGTAAATGTTGTGGCTTCAACACACCGGTGGGCTAAAGCAGTGAACTATTTGTCTTTGTCAACGTGACACATTTTTACTGATTGGCCGTGTCGGGTGGTTGAGGGTTACGACACATTTATAAATAAACGCGATCTAAACCCAAAAACGTTGATTATGAATAACATTGGTCGCGAAAGCCTACGTGTTAAATTTTTTATCACATCCTGATCCTGCACCTTCCGTTTCGCAGGTCCCAACCTTGGTTCGCACGTCCATATTACAAACAGACATACATATTACATACAGACATGTTACATATAGACATGTAACGTACTAACGAGCATAATTTGATTCTAAGAGGACCACGGAGTAATTCTAATAATTCGAATGCGATTCCAATATCACACTTCATTGTATGGTGTTCCAATCTATAACACTAGCTTATAATGTTAATTTTTAACGTTATGCAGAGCTCATAGGTTTTATTGTTAGAGTTTACAACATTAGATTTTACTATAAAAGTAGTTTGCGGTGTTATTGTTATAGCGTTACAATGTACAGCTATAACAGTTATATTGTTAGAGTTTATAATGTTAGAGCTTACAGTGTGAGTTTATAACGTGAGAGTTTTTGGCCGTGCCCTGTACTCGTGGGACCCCACACGGATTTGGAAATAATTGCAATGACCATGAATGAGCTGAGATTTGAGCGACTAATGTTTACTTTGTTTCAACATAACTGAGTGCAGGCTAGTGCCATCTTGGCTTAGCGAATACTACTCATAAATGAACTCATACTCCTTTATGAAAGACATTGTAATCTTGCCTTTTCTTGACGAATTGTTATCTTCAATATATACGGCTAAAATACACAGCAGAGGGAAGGCTGCCTTGTTGGGGAGATGTAGTTTGGGATTGGAGTTAAACATTCGCTGCTTGGCCCCGTCGACGATCCGTGTTATCGTTGATAGTGTTACAGTTCAAATGTCATACTTGATGATTAGGGACAGTAACGTTGCGAATAGATTTATAATGGGGACCTTTCCCCTCCAGGGACACATGTTAGTGGAGAGACAGCCAAGATGCTGCCGGTTAAGGGCAGATTTGTGTGACGAAGATCCTCCACCTGAAACTCGCTTAAAACACGTTTTTGCTATGAACATTGTAAAATAAATAAACGGACAAACATTTGTTAAAATACGTTTTTATTAATCTGCAATCATTTTTACGTTTAAACTCCAACCGAATATGTATTATGTCCTATGTTCAAACAGTTACAGCACAATGCAAACCATATCCGTTCCAGGAATACCAAAGCGTTAAAGTTCCTTATTAGTTCACCACATTTGTTCACTGTGCGTCTATGTTGAAGTCAAGGCCATATATCCAACGAACGCGTCATCAATGTACATCCTAAAGTCGATTATTACCAACCAATAAAAGCTTTATAGTTGAAAAAAACGTTTAAAATGTTGAGTAAAGATCTGACTCCAGATGCATTCCAACTTTAGCTCAACAGGAAGACTTAAACACTACAATATTGTCCGGAATTGAACCATCTCACAAACACTGCTCATCACACCACTTCACAAAGTAATCCGACAACATAAAAAAATCACCACCTGCACGTCAAGAAACTCTCAAACGAACTGTAAAACTAAAGGGTCAGAATGATACACAAAAGTACTCAAGACAGCTTAATAGGTAAAACCGCATGCAACATTATATTTCAGTCACCGCTAGCTCTCGGGTTGATCCTCGAGCCACTCCATTACATCCAGCCATCTCTCGGGATCCAACTGCATGGGATCGAAGGTGGAATTATCTTCAGGAATCATTGCAGCACCCTGAATTTCAGCTTTTGATTTCAGTTTCCTATCATTGTGGACCTTCTGATGCGTGTTAAGATTTGACGACTGTGAAAATGCCTTCCCACACACAGAGCACAGGAATGGCTTATCGCCCGTGTGTGTTTTCTGGTGACTCTGAAGATGTGATGACTGTGCAAATGTCTTCCCACACACAGAGCACAGGAATGGGTTCTCGCCCGTGTGTGTTCTCTGGTGACGCTGAAGATGTGATGACCATGAAAATGTCTTCCCACACACAGGGCACAGGAATGGCTTCTCGCCCGTGTGTGTTTTTTGGTGACTCTGAAGATGTGATGACTTTGCAAATGTCTTCCCACACACAGGGCACAGGAATGGCTTCTCGCCCGTGTGTGTTCTCTGATGACTCTGAAGATGTGATGACTGTGCAAATGCCTTCCCACACACAGGGCACAGGAATGGCTTCTCTCCCGTGTGTGTTCTCTGATGGTCTTGAAGAGTTGACGAGTGTGCAAATGCCTTCCCACACACAGGGCACAGGAATGGCTTCTCACCCGTGTGTGTTCTCTGATGAGTTTGAAGAGTTGATGCCCGTGCAAATGCCTCCCCACACACAGAGCACAGGAATGGCTTCTCACCCGTGTGCGTTCTCTGGTGTCTCTTAAGATCTGATGGCCATGAAAAGGACTTCCCACACACAGAGCAATTCAATGGCTTCTTGCCTCCGTGTGCGTGGGGCTGTGGAGAGCGTCTCTGCTCCATGTGAGCGTAGTAACAGCAGCGCTGTTATCGAGTCAAAAGTACGCTATCAGCCGCAAGGATGTTTAGCGTTGAGTTTTAGATTTTGTTAACTGCTAAAACAAGAACGACACTCGCGTCTTACCGAGACGCAAAAAAATCCCGCTAATTTGACGAAGAACACGTTCCGCGAAAATAGACACTTACTTGGAGATTCACGGTATATCGATGTCTGGAACCCGTCTGAAGATGTCGCCACGAACTTTCCCGACGCAAAGTCGCCTAACTGTCGACACAGCAATTGTGCTCGCCAGGCTGCGTTGTCTCGCGGTTGAAGGGCGATCAGCAGAGCGACGAGTCGAGCGTCCAACCTCATCAAATTCCCTCTCGAAATGGCATTGAGCTCTGCTTCTGAGCCGCCTTATAACTCCCCCCCTACCATCCAATCCTTTGTCTTTCAGAATATTTGCATTCGATTGTTAATTTTGGAAGGCACAGTCCGCATGTCTATTAACATACCGAAGGGTAATGTGCCCATTGTGCTTCATGCATGAATATGTAAGTGCATCTCAGTGTGTAATTGTGCGCTTATTTTGAATAAATGGAAAAACTTTGTCCTCGATTTAAAGTGAATGCAGAGAAATTAGCATGTAACTTTAGAAAAGGAAGAGAGCGGCCTTCTCGACGAGGGAGTGAAACCCAATGGCTAATATTCTTTTACAGCGTTACAATGGATAGGTTGTAGTTCATAGGTTAAAATATCATGTTTCACTATGATAGAGCTTAACATGTGAGAGTATACAATATCAGAGTTGATCAAATGCGACGGTCAAGGGCGTCAATCGGGTGAGTTTGATCAGAGGCTTTAATCAAAGGCGTCATCCCATCACGGAACACCACCTCCCTGCGTATATCACAGCAACAGAAGCAACTACAGCAGCAACAACAGTAGCGACAACAGCAGCAGCAACATCACATTTCGAGGGCGACGCAGCTACTTCAGATTCTGCTGCCCAGCTGTTTGTAGTCGGGACTTGCTCTCGCAGGACCCCACACGTCTTTGGAAATGATTGCGATGATCATGTCTGAGCTGATAATTAAGCCACTCAAGATTACTTTGTTTAACCATAACATTAGGTAGGTTAGTGTCATCGGGGCTCTGTGAATACTACTCATAAATGAAATCACACTCCTGTATGACCGACATTGTACTAATTTTGGTTGATCGAGTAGAACAAGGCACGTGCCATGTCCAGACGAATTCTTATCAACAATATTGTCCTTAAATATGATGCTAAAATAAATGTTAACACTGGATTTAACGTGCACCTTTTAACCCCTCCCTCGCATTTACGACTAACGATTTGCATTTGCACATAACATACATTCAAGCACAGTCAAATGCTAATACGACCATATTGTTATTCTAAAATTTGAATGCGATTCATGTCCTGTACCCCCACAGTTCACATATCCGACCCCCGGATCGATTGAACAGATAATTTACATACATATCTATAGAGTGCGATTTTAATACTTCTAATGAGATTTATTTTATTACGTCTCTTCTACGTGACTTTACGGAAAGAACCAAGAAGACTATGAACTAGTGTTTAAATTTAGAACCATATAAACGGAGGTAAGGTATTATAATCTCATTAGAAGCATTATAATCACAGTGTGGTCGTATTAGAATCACACTCTGCTCATATGTATATATAGTCTCCGTGTAAGGATCGGATAAAAATGATAAAAATTACAACACGGTCGTATTACACTGCAAGATGAAGGTCTCATCTCAATCGAAATGCTATATACAGTATTTATATATACACATACAAAAATCATAACAACCACACATGGTAACATATATACACCACATTATACAGGTAGGAACAATGTTCCACACTGCCCACCAGGGATTTATTGTCTGTCTGTTTGTCTGACTGTCTGTTTGTTTGTCGTGCATAAATAAATATATAACATAAACAGCTCTTTGATTGGTGGAGACCTACTTCCGGGTATGGGAGAGGGGAGGTGCCTAAGGGAGGAGGGTCAGGGGAGGGGCCTAAGGATATGGGGGGGGGGTGTTCAGGAGAGGGGCCTGAGGGGGGGGGGTCAGGGGAGGGGCCTAAGGGGGGGGGGTCAGGGGAGGGGCATAATGGAAGGGGGGTCAGGGGAGGGGCCTAAGGGAGGGGGGGCGATAGTTAAGGGGGCTGTCTGCCTGGCTACCTAAAGTCAAGTTATTTTTTCTACATACAGGTAGGAACAACAGGTTCCACACTGCCCACCAGGGATTATTTGTCTGTTTGTCGTGCATCTTATTCGCTGCGTTAACTCTCCCATGCCACTTGAGGCCATCTTGGTGACAGTCCTTTCCCACCCCACCACCTCTGTGATCTCTCCCTCCCCAACCGATGCTCCTTCAAGCAATGGCGAATAGGCTTCAACGTAAATATTAAGAGTCTTATATTAAGAGTCTTCAAGGCGGTACGTGACTCCACAGATATTTGCTTTATCACTAAAAACACCATGAGTATATTGATATTTCGATTTAAAGCTTTCGTGACTGCAGGGATTCATCTTCTTGTTTCTTTCGGTAAAGTCACGTAGAAGGGAAGTAATAAAATAATAAAAATAAAACATAATAAAACAATTCTCACGACGTTTCGGCTACAACGCAAGCAGCCGTCTTCAGGTGAAGAATGAGACACTACCAAACTAGGAGCTTATATATAAGCTTTTTTCTCGTATCTCTTGACGCAGAATAATCTGCCTATGCACATATAATATCGTATTGTAAGTTAGAGTACTGGCGAAGCGTACTCAGTGTTTTGTATCTCCTGCACTTTTATTATCGATTTGTACCGTTTGCTTATGGAATATTGTATTGACTCCTAAGTCATGGAATCTATAATCTTCTACTTTTTGAGTGCTTGATCAAACTGCTTGGCGCATGGCACGCATTTTTACAGACGCATGTTGCAATGTCATTGTTCTGATCATTATAGATACAATATAAACAATATAATAAACGTACACCATTTGGTCAAGCCACTGCTAGATGAAGGCCTAACCATGCCATGTCAGTCATTGAGCTTGTTGTGACCATATTTCACTCCGGTCATTGTGGGTGTAGTGAAGATTGGTAATGTTTTTTTTAATAGGCTTTTGTGCATGCAATTATCGTAAAACCCTTAAAAATTAAATGAACATCCCTAACTGGGCATGTGTGCATGGTGGCAATGGCTGCCTGTGGCCATGTTTACGATTCAACTGGAGTTCCCTCCCCCCACTCCCAGCACACTTTCCAGTTTTTCAATAAATTGTGATAGATTTACAGTCATTATTTCATTATTTTTTATTTCCTTTTGACCATCTCTATTTTAATTCGTACAGTTATTTTTTGGTTACTTTACTTTCTCCTCAATGCAACATTGCAAAAATGCAAGTAGAGTTTAAATTCGGCTTGGCCAAGACACATCGTGACTAAAAGGGATAATCTTCTTGGTTCTTTCGGTAAAGTCACGTACCGAAAGAACCAAGAAGATGAATCCCTGCAGTCACGAAAGCTTTAAATCAAAAGGGATAATAGCAAGTGGACAGAACTTGGGATGGAATGTCAACCGATGGAGAAAACACGTGTGAGAAAATAACCACCACAGAGATGAAGCAATGAGATCATCTCATGCGCATGAGCTGGGTGGATCGCAGGATCATGAGGAATGGTGACAATATTGGGGAAAATATTGGGGAACCTTTTCTCCCAGCAGTAGATTGAGCATGGCTGATGATGATGATGAACATTGCCATGTAATGTACATGCATTGTAAATAATCTAATCTCACGTGACTTGTTATTTGTCAGGAGCATAATCAATTTCAGTTGATGAATTTATTTTACGTGCCTACTCAACGTTTTGGGTAGTTGCTACATTTGTGGGTAAGACACGAGGTTGCCATTTCTTAATTTGAAAAACATAGATTTGGCATTTCTTATTTATAAATTATTCTGACATGATACATACATCGTGAGTGTGAAAATTGATAATTGACAGTATTTTATTATAATACAGCTATTATTGACAGTATTTGAATCTTATACAGGGAGCGATTTTACCCGCCCGAGCCTTCAATATTGACATCTTGATAAGGGCCAGCCACTCAACGGGGAACGCCATTTGTTTCATGCAAGACGGTCCTGTCGAGGTGGCCAACGTGCTGCCCCGGGTTTCCCCGGTGCAACGCCCGCAGGTGACCTTTCTCGACTGCGGCGTCTATGCCCTGCTCAACATCATGCACCTGGTGCGCCATTACGACAACATCGTGGCCGTTCAAAGACCAGGTCAGGTGGATTGGCGCGCGTGGTACACGCAGGAGGTGGCGTCACAGCACAGGCGCAACCTGCTGCAGCAGCAGCATGAACTTAAAGACCTACAGCAATAAATCAACAATCATCATCAGATGCAATAGTAACAGCTACAACCTCCAACATGACTACGGTATCCAACACGGATCGCACGAATGCGCTGTCCAACCAAGTTCCTACCTGCCCACTCCGAAGGAACGTGTTATCAAATAGGTATTTAAAAATATGTTTTCAATTTTTTTAAAATTTAGAATGTCGTTGTCCATGTGGGGAGATGGAGCGCAGTGGGTCGTTTCGTCTAAGCTGCTTTTCGGAATCCGCGTGATACCCCAGTCACATCGCCGAACTCCAGTGACAGCACCTTACCCAAACTACATCTCCCCATCAAGGCAGCCTTACCGATGCTGTGTATTGTGTTTATGGGATAACAGAGGTGTGTATTTTCCCATACGCCTTGCCCAAAAAGACTGATTATCCGCTTAACAGCCTAGCCCATAAACCACTATTGGTGATAGTGTTGTTTGAGAGCAGCTATTAAAGTCGCTTTGGCAAACGAGGTGGTGGCTGGCCAAACCATGCCTCGATGTTTGTCTCCTGAGTGATGACGGATACAAACCTGACCAAGCGGAGACCATGTACCAGATCGGACTTTGGTTACTGATGTTAGAGTGATTGTGTGGCAAGTGTGGTCACTACGCGACTGTATGTGCTCACACACGAAGCTCGGCGATTTTTGGCAACGCCACGGGGCTGCATTCACTTTAAATCGAGGACAATGGAGGGCAGGGGGAACGTGTTTTTCCATTTATTCAAAATAAGCGCACAATTACACACTTAGATGCACTTACATATTCATGCATGAAGCACAATGGGCACATTACCCTTCGGTATGTTAATAGACATGCGGATTGTGCCTTCCAAAATTAACAATCGAATGCAAATATCCTGAAAGACAAAGGATTGGATCCTAGGGGGGGAGTTATAAGGCGGCTCAGAAGCAGAGCTCAATGCCATTTCGAAAGGGAACCTGATGAGGTTGGACGCTCGACTCGTCGCTCTGCTGATCGCCCTTCAACCGCGAGACAACGCAGCCTGGCGAGCAGAATTGCTGTGTCGACAGTTAGGCGACTTTGCGTCGGGAGAGTTCGTGGCGACATCTTCAGACGGGTTCAAGACATCGATATACCGTGAATCCCCAAGTAAGTTTATATTTTCGCGGATAAACTCTTAAACGTGTTCGTCGTCAAATTGACGTGATTTTTTGCGACTCGGTTAGACGCGAGTTTCGTTCTTGTTTTAGCAGTTAACAAAATCCAAAACGCTAAACATCATTGCGGCCGATAGCGTACTTTTGACTCAATAACACCGCTGCTGTTACTACGCTCACATGGAGCAGAGACGCTCTCCACAGCCCCACGCACACGGAGAGAAGAAGCCATTCAATTGCTCTGTGTGTGGGAAGTCCTTTTCACGACCATCACATCTTCAGAGCCACCAGAGAACACACACGGGCGAGAAGCCATTCCTGTGCCCTGTGTGTGGGAAGACATTTGCAAGGTCATCACATCTTCAGATTCATCAGAGAACACACACGGGCGAGAAGCCATTCCTGTGCCCTGTGTGTGGGAAGGCATTTGCACAGTCATCACATCTTCAGATTCATCAGAAAGCACACACGGGCGAGAAGCCATTCCTGTGCCCTGTGTGTGGGAAGACGTTTGCACAGTCATCAACTCTTCAGAGTCATCAGAGAACACATACGGGCGAGAAGCCATTTCTGTGCCCTGTGTGTGGGAAGACGTTTGCACACTCGTCACATCTTCAGAGTCATCGGAGAACACACACGGGCGAGAAGCCATTCCTGTGCCCTGTGTGTGGGAAGGCATTTGCACGGTCATCAACCATGAACAGGCACCAGAAGGTCCACAATGATAGGAAACTGAAATCAAAAGCTGAAATTCAAGGTGCTGCAATGAGTTCTAAAGAAGTTTCCACCTTCGATCCCATGGAGTTGGATCCCGAGAGATGGCTGGATGTAATGGAGTGGCTCGAGAGTCAACCAGAGAGCTCGGAGTGACTGAAAAAATATTACGTCATGTGGTTATACCTTTTAAGCCGTATCGAGTACTTTTGTGTGTTATTTTGAACATTTTAGTTTTATAGTTTTTTTGAGAGTTTAATGACGTGCCCAGTGGTGGTTTGTAATGTTATCGGGTTACTTGCCGAAGTGGTGTGATGAGCACTGGTTGTGAAAGGGTTCAATTGTAGTCGTTAAGTGTCCCTGTTGAGCTAAAGTTGGAATGCGTCTGTAGGTACATCTTTACTCAACATTTTAAACGATTTTTGTCAAGTATATAGCTTTTTTGATTGGTATTAATTGACTTTAGATAGTCGATATCAGGATGTACATTGATAACGCGATCGTTGGATATATGGCCTTGACTTCAACATGGACTCGCAGTGAAATGTGGTAAATTAATAAGGAAATCAATGATACTTTAACGTTTTGGTATTCCTGGAACGGAAATGGTTTGCATGGTACTGGAAATGTGTGAACATTTTGACGTTAAAATGATTGCAGATGAATAAAAACGTATTTTTAACAAATGTTTGTCCGGTCTTTATTTTATAATGTTCCTATGTTAAGATAATTTCAGGTGGAGGACCTCCGTCACACAAGTGTGCCCTTAACCCGCAGCATCTTGGCTGTCTACCCGATTAACACGTGTTCCTTGAGTGGAAAGGTCCCCGTAGTTAATCGTTCATCAACGTACCAGTCCCTAATCCCGAAGTATGTCCGGGATAAACTGTACTCTATAACATGTAAACTGTAATACTATAAACTATAACACTGAACATTAAACGATTATAAACTAGTGTTTTAATTTATAACCATTTAAACGAAGGTAAGGTATTATAATATCATTAGAAGTGTGGGGGCCGTTGGCCCCCGGGGTCCCTCCCGCCTGCATCCCCTATTCAGTTTACGTTACCCCACCTCCCTATTTCCCGCTACAGTTTCGCCGGCATTTGAACGT
Organism: Lethenteron reissneri; assembly: GCF_015708825.2. Lineage (NCBI taxonomy): Eukaryota > Metazoa > Chordata > Hyperoartia > Petromyzontiformes > Petromyzontidae > Lethenteron > Lethenteron reissneri. The sequence goes on from NW_026891711.1 coordinate 29,757, forward strand.
GACGCCCCTACTGTTACAGCCTCGCGCCGCGCTCCCACGCTGCGAGCATACGTGCGCACAGCATCATCAATCAAACGCCATACTCCCCCTCTTTACACCGCTACGTACAGCTCTCGCACGCTGCGAGTGTGTGCCCGTCTATAGCCCTGTGCGGCACTCGCCTCCACGTCGAATAACCACGTACCAATGCGTATTCGTATCCGACACGTAACGAATGTATGCGCACTCACGTACACAGCTCGCCGCGGCACTCACTCACCACTGGGTACTCGCGTTATGATCGCGCACCTGTATCACACACGGAGTGAACACACGCGACACCCACTCTCGCGCCGCTCTGCGCAGCGCTCCCCCGAGGCGAGCCGCAGCACTACACTCACCCCTGACTACTCGCGTTAGGATCGCGCACCTGTATCGCACCCTGGGTGGACGCACGCACACACACGCAGCTCCCCACGCGACACTCTGCACGACAAGATCACGCGAGACCACGCTTCGCTATTAATGATTTATTATATGCTACCTGCGAATTGATGTTGAATCAGTGAGTCGACGAGGCTGGCCTATTCCACCCGAACCTGTACCTATTCCCTATTTATTGGCTTACGCTACCCTACTTCACCTCCCCACTCACTGTTTGGTGCCCGCGGTGGTTCGCTGCTCCCTGTGCTAACAGCGCACCTCGATGAGTCGCGCGGACGCCCGGGTCGCTGGCTGGAGCCGCGGCTGGTCCGCTGGCCTGGAGAGAAGAGAGCGATTTCCCCTCTGCGCCCCTCTATTTATCCTCCTTAGCTCAAAGGGGATGCTGCGCTGAACAATGGGCTCGTGCACCCCAAGCCCGCGCACGGCGGTTCCCGGGCGCTGGTGATATGCTAATCAGTGAGCGGCGTTGGCGGCGTACATCCTAATTACTCCCTTACCCTTCCTAACAATGGGGCCTGCGCGCTCAAGCGTAATTATCCCAACCCGCCATGACTATGCGCAACAGCTCCTGCGGTCCCGCTATTCATGCTGTCCCGTCCCTCCCCTGCTTGCCCCGTCGACCCGTGGGGGTGTGTGTGGGGGGAAATGCGCCTCAACCGCGGTGGCCGAATGCCCCATGCCGCGACCACACCATATTAAGGCTGGTCGCAGCGCAGCGGCGCAACGTAGCACGGGGGAGGTCGTCCAATTCCCTGATCGCCGGAAACCGTGAGAGTTAACCCCGATAAGGGTTTCTCGGATAAAAACCGGTCGGCCAGGTGACCTCCCCTCGGAGCTCTATGGGGGGGGGGGGGGGGGAAATGCGTGCGGGTGTCTTCGTGTGAGGTGAGGTGAGGGAGACGCGGGGTTGGCTCCGTTGCTTGGTGGTGGCGAGGTCGGGGATTTGGGCGCCTGCCGAACGGCTTCGTGGCGGCGGCATCACAGTATTATTAGTTTTGAACAACAAAAATGGAGGTTCGTGATTATTATCGCATAATAATAATTATAATTGCACTGTGATAATGTTAGAATCACACTTTGGCCATATGCATGTTAAGTGAATGCGAACCGGGGGTAGGACATGCAATATTTGAATCTCATTACAATTATTAAAATCCCACTGTAGTCGCATTAGAATCAAACTGTCCACTGTTGGATGAAAGGGGAAAAACAGCTCCGCCTGCGCAGACAGCAGCAGCAGAAGTGCGGGAGCAGCAGAAGCAGCAGCAGCAGGCGCTGCCACCGCGGCAACAGCAGCTGCAGCAGCAGCAGCAGACCTCCACCGACGCTGCTGATGGTCACGCGCAGCCAATGACTGACGGCGGGGAAGATGGTTTCACCGTCGTTGAGTCGAGAAAGCGGAAGGCGAGAGGAGGCAATTCGGGGGGGGGGGGGGGGGCGCGGTGGCACCCTTCCAAAACGCGTGGCCGCCGCCGAGAAAGACAACAGCGACAGTGACGAACGGGACAACCGCCCGAACGCAACAGCAGGGCGCGGCGGTGAGGCCGAGCCACAGGGTGCGGTGGTCGTCATTGACGAGGCCCACCGGCCGGTTGATGCCGAGGCAGAGGGGCGACCACCAGACCCGGACTCGGCTGCCCCGGAAGGGGGGGGGTGCTGGAAGCCACCGATGAGCCTGCCGATGACACGGCGCTCGGGGGTGACGACCAGCTCACCTCCTCACCCGACCAGGTGAGGGAGGCAGAGGCCGCAGAGGGGAGCCGGCCCGAGTTGGAAGACACCTCCGATCGGCACGGTGCGTTGGAAGAGGTAACCACCGAGCCTCACACAAGCGTGCCGGGAGACTCAGACGACGGAGGGTCGGAGTTAGAGATAGAAGACAACTTGAGTGAGGGGAGCAACTCACATGTTAAGAAGAAACGAGAGTACACACCCGGCAAGATTGTCAAATTCCTCCGAACTAGTTACAAGAAGCGGGGGGTCGACATCGGAGATTCTTTCCCCGATGTGCAGGCCTTCTTGAAGGTCGCGCAGACAATCATCAGCGACATGGAAAAGCACAAATGCACCCCGCAGGAAGGCAATCGGCTGAGGGGTTTCATGCAGAAAGCAAGAAAGGGGAGCATGTCCCAACCGGAGTGCCGCCCCGCTGATGCTGTTGCTGAAGCCGACGCCTAAAGCCATGGCTTCCTCAGGTGTAAGGATCGCGAGTTTAAACTGCAACGGAGCTCGAAGCGATCAGAGGTGGCACCGCATCTGCAGCTTCATTAGCGAGCAGAAAGCGGATGTGACGTTTCTGCAAGAAACGCACCTTGACGCAACTCTGCAGCCCCAGCGCCAGCACCTCTTGGGCAGCCAGACCTTCTTTAGTCACGGAGAAGACAACCGCGCTGGTGTTGCAATTGTGTTTAGTCCAAAGTTTCTCCCAGAAGGCGTGGCCTTCAGAGAGATCCAAAAAGGCTATCTGATATCTGTAGACTTCGTGTTAAACAACACGAGGCTACGGTGTTTCAACGTTTATGCGCAGAGTAAGACCAGTGAGAGGAAACGCTTTTTCTCTGGCACACTGCGGAATGCCTTGGAGGCAGGCAGTGCGGACGGGGTGCTCACGGTCGTGGGGGGAGATATGAACTGCACCCTCGACCCGGCTCTCGACCGCAATAGTGCTGAGCCCCACCCGGAATCCGCACGGCCATTAGCCGACATGGTGCAGCAACTGGGTTTGCTCGACACGTGGCGACTGCAACACCCAGGCCAGAGGCAATACACTTGGTGCCGCGCGGGCCTGCAGGGGAGGATGAGCCTCGCCAGGCTGGACCGGCTGTACATCAGTGCGGACAGCGCTAACCGGCTAGGGGGCAGCAACATCACCCCGTCCGGTTTCTCTGACCACCACCTGGTCTCAGCACTGCTGCGAGTCCCCAGGGAGAGGCGTCGCTGCCCCTACTGGAAACTCGACGTGCAGCTGCTTGAGGACGAAAATTTCACGGAGGCATTCAGGGCCTGTTGGTCACACTGGGCAGCAACTAGGAGCAGTTTCAGCTCTGGTCAGCGATGGTGGGAACACACTAAAGCGCAAATTAGGGCCCTCTGTCTACAGCTTTCGAGCCAGCACGCCGCCGCCAAGGAGAAGACGGTGAAACGCCTGGGGAGCGAGCGAGCTGCTGCTGCTCGAGGCTGAGATGGGCTCGGCCCAGGACGCGCACAACAACGAGGGCGAGGTGCTGCTGGAGAAGCGGCGACTTTTTAGGGCCGTCACGGACCAACAGGCACATAGTTCGTTTGTGCACAAAAAGGTGCAACACCTGGCACAGACGGATTCTCCCTCAAAGTATTTCTTTAGGCTAGGCAACAGACCCTCGAGCAATGAGAACGACATTTCAGGGTTGCTTACCCCAGAGGGGGAGACAGCAACTGCCGAGGGGGAAATTGCTAGGATCGCGAAGGACTTCTATTCACACCTGTTCAAGGCTGAGCACGTACAGGACGAGGCGGTTGAAGAACTACTAGCTGCGGGCCCTACTCTGGGGGACGCGGAGAGAGACAAACTGGAAAGCCCCGTCACCCTGGAGGAGCTGCACACTGCCATGAAAAGTCTGGCAGCTGGCAAATCCCCAGGGATCGATGGGCTGCCAGTTGAGTTCTACGAAACTTTCTGGGATGTACTCGGCCCTTGCCTGCTGGGGCTGCTGGAGGAGAGCCTGCGGGACGGGGAACTCCCGCAGAGCTGCAGGAGGGCGGTGGTCACCCTGTTGCCTAAGAAGGGGGACCTGCGTCGCATAGAAAACTGGCGGACCGTCTCCCTCCTGTGTGCCGACTATAAAATATTCGCCAAGGCGCTGGCAAACCGCCTCAAAGAGGTGGTGGATCAGCTCGTGCAACCCGAGCAGGCGTATTGCATCCCCGGCCGCTGCATCTATGACAACATCGGCACGGTCAGGGATGTGATCTCCCTCGCGGATATGCACGACGTGGATGCGGGTCTCCTATTCATGGACCAGGAGAAGGCGTTCGACAGGGTGAGCCACGAGTACCTGAGAAGACTGCTCCTCTCCTTCGGGTTCGGCCAGAACTTCACGGCACACGTGCACCTCCTATATACGGGCATATCCAGCCTCATAAAAATCAATCAAAGGCTTGGCTGCCCTGTTCCCGTGACAAGAGGAGTCAGGCAAAGGTGCCCTCTCTCGGGGCTCCTCTACACCCTGTCCCTTGAGCCGCTCTTGCGACGCCTGAGAAACACCTTGTCCGGGTTCAGGGTCCCGGGGCCGGAGAACGCAGTCATAAAGCTCTCCGCATATGCGGACGACGTATGCGCCGTGATCAACGACGCGCAGGACGTCGCTGCACTCTGCCGGGCGGTGGAGGTCTATGAAAAGGCCTCCTGCGCCAAAGTCAACTGGCGGAAGTGTGAGGCGTTATGGATGGGGTCACAAGGTGCAGTGAGTTCCGTGCTCCTCCCAGGCGGAGTCACCTGGCAGGGTGAGGGCGTGAAGTATCTCGGAGTGTACCTAGGGAAGCCCCAAGTCGTTCACAAAAACTGGACCGAGATGAGCGACGTATTTGATGCTAAACTGAGAGCGTGGGCACATCTCGCCCCACAAATGTCCTTCAGGGGGAGAGTGCTCATAGGGAATAACCTGGCAGCCTCGGTGCTGTGGCACAGAGCCAAGGCCCTCCAACCCCCGGGCTGGTTATTCACGAGGGCGAACAGGTCGCTTGCCCACTTTGTCTGGAACGGCAAGCACTGGATGAGGCCAGGGGTCCTCTGCCTGCCGGTGGGTGAGGGCGGCCAGGGCCTGGTAGACGTCACCGCTCGAGTGATGAGCTTCAGGCTCCAGGCCGTGAGAAACTTGCTATATGAACAAGAGGAGCTGCCCCGGACGTCGCTGGCCCTCGCCCTGCTGAGAAATGCGGGCGGGCGGCTGGGATATGGGAGGGAGCTCTTCCTTATGGACCTGTCCCTAGTCGATTGCACCGGACTGCCGGGCTATTACCAGAGCCTGTTGGAGGCGTGGCGGAGCCTGGAATGGAGCAGGGCGAGCCCGCTTTCCAGGAGTTGCGCGTCTCCTGCATCCAGCCCCCCGGGCGCTGTGAGGCAGGGAGGTTGCTCAAGCTCGCGAACTGCAGAGACGTGGCCCTCAAGGGTGCCTCCAAGCGGGTGCTGTACGACTGCTGCGTCAAACCACTGCGGTGTCGAGAGCTGGAAAACCTACCGGACACGAAGTGGAGGGAGTTCTTCTCTCCCTTGATCGACACCACCCCCCAGTAGAAACAGCTCTACAAGGCCCCCGTTGCAAAGCGCAGCGGGGACCTCCAGTGGAGGCTGGCGCATTGGACGCTGCCCTCGGCGGCGTGGATCAGCAAGGTCACCCCGGGGGCATCAGACCTGTGCGTGTTCTGTGGCGCGAGGGAGGACCTCGCCCACCAGTACGTGGGGTGCTCGCGGCTGGACCCGCTGTTCAGACTCCTGGGAGCCGTGTTTAAGAAATTGGGGGTGCCCTTCTACAAGAGCGTTTTTATATGCGGGGTACCGTACCGGGCGGACAAGCGCCACATCCTGGCAAACTTTGTCTGCGCGCACGCCAATATGGCAGTATATAAAACGCGAAAAAAGAAACAGCGAGGTGACACGGACGATAGTTGTTCAGCGGAGGCAACGCTGAAAGGTCTGCTGAAAGCGAGGCTCCGGCTGGAGCACGCGTACTTTTCCCAGGTTGGAGATGCGCACGCCGTGTTCCAGGAGCGGTGGGGGGCCGGTCAGGCCCTCTGCACCAACACGAATGGTGAACTGACCTTCACTTTTTAATGATCGAGTCGAAACGGGCGTTAGACGCGGCGACGCGGGCAGGACGTATGCGGCGGTGCAGCGCGCGTGGTGGAGCGGAGCGCGTGACAGTCCGGCCGTGCGGCGCACGCGCCTGGCAGTGCGGCACATGTGCTGAGGTGTGGCGCACGCGGCGGTCTGAATAATGTGGTGTGTGCGCGGCGGTGTGGCGCGCTTGGCGGTGCGGGACACGCGCCGCGGTGTGTCACGCGGAGTGAGGCGGCGTGACGCACGTGGCATGGTGTAGCGCGCGCGGTGGTGCGGCACTCACTCAGCGGTGTGACGCACTTGGCGGCGCGGCACATGTGCTGAGGTGTGGCGCACGCGGCGGACCGAAAATGTGCGCACGTGCGCGGCGGTGGGTCGCACCAGGTGGTGCGGCGCACGTGCCGTGGTGTGACGTGCGCGTCGCAGCATGGTGCATGCGGTGGTGTGACACACGTGTCGCGGAAATCTCGCGGGGTGGTGGTGCGTGCGCAGCGGTGTGCACACGTGACGTAGATGAATGTGCACGTGGCGGTGTGGCTCGCGCGGTGGCGTGGCGCACGGGCTGCGTTATCTAGCGGTGGTGATGTTACCGATGACTGTGACCTCGAACCATCAGGGGAGGAAGTGTGGAATAAGCGGGGGGGCCCTGCCAAGCAAAGAGGTGCCAAAGCTCGAAATGACACAGCGCGTCGGATGCTGTTGCGCGGCCGGTGCGTGGGGATTGTGGTGCCGGCGTTGCGCGTCGCGGGGCGGCGGTGGGATGGTGAGCTGTGCTTTTTGGTGTGGCCATTAAGGCTTGAATATTGCAAAATTCCAGGGCAATTTGCCGCTGGTGAATAAACTTATATAAAAGTCTATCTTGTTGTCACCACCTGTCCCTTAGTTGATGCACTGTCTTTACATCACCCACCTCTATGACCTCTACCTGACCCCGCCATGGGCGGAGCAACTTGGGGGACATACCCGGTGGTACCTGTAGGCAATACAACCATGCCCTGTCCCCCACTGCCCATGGAAGCACGTCCTCCCGACGGCCCGAGTTCTTTTCATTAGCGGCTTGCGCTCTGGTGGGGAAAGGTCCTCGTTATGAATCGTTTCGCAACGTTCAGGTCCAGAATAGCGAAGTATACCGGGAATCACCTGCAGTTAAAAATATGTAAATTGATAACACTATAAACAATAACACTAAACATTAAACGACAAAAAAAGATAACAACTGGTTTTATAATTTATAGCACCATAAACGGAGGTACGGTATTTTAATTTCATTAGAAGTATTATAATGGAACTCTACACATGTTTGTTAATTGTCCGTTCAATCGAACCGACGGTCGGATATGTGAACTGTGGGGGGTCGAGGGTAAGAATGGCATTCAAATTTTAGAATGACAATTTGGTCGTTTTAGCAAATTACTGTACTTGAATGTATGTTATGTGCAAATGCAAATTGTTAGTCGTAAATGCGAGGGAGGGGTTAAGAGGTGCACGTTTAATCCAGTGTTAACATTTATTTTAGCATCATATTTAAGGACACTGTTGTTGATAAGAATTCGTCTGGACATGGCACGTGCCTTGTTCTACTCGATCAACCAAAATTAGTACAATTTCGGTCATGCAGAAGCGTGATTTCATTCATGAGTAGTATTCACACAGCCCCGATGACACCAACCTACCTAAAGTTATGGTTAAACAAAGTAATCTTGAGTGACTTTAATCTCAGCTCAGACATGATCATCGCAATCATTTCCAAAGACGTGTGGGGTCCTGCGAGAGCAGGTCCCCACTCGGAATCGGAAGTAGCTGCGTCGCCCTCGAAATGTGATGTTGCTGCTGTTGTTGTCGCTACTCTTGTTGCTGCTGTAGTTGCTTCTGTTGCTGTAATAAACGCAGGGAGGTGTTGTTCCGTGAAGGGATGACGCCTTTGATTAAAGCCTCTGATCAAACTCACCCGATTGACGCCCTTGGTCGTTGCGTTTGATCAACTCTGATATTGTATACTCTCACATGCTAAGCTCTAACATAGTGAAACGAAATATTATAACCTATGAACTACAACCTATCCATTGTAACGCTGTAAAAGAATATTACCTATTGGATTTCACTCCATCGTCGAGAAGGCCGCTCTCTTCCTTTTCTAAAGTTACATGCTAATTTCTCTGCATTCACTTTAAATCGAGGACAAAGTTTTTCCATTCATTCAAAATAAGCGCACAATTACACACTGAGATGCACTTACATATTCATGCATGAAGCACAATTGGCACATTACCCTTCGGTATGTTAAAAGACATGCGGATTGTGCCTTCAAAAATTAACAATCGAATGCAAATATCCTGAAAGACAAAGGATTGGATCCTAGGGGGGGAGTTATAAGGCGGCTCAGAAGCAGAGCTCAATGCCATTTCGAGAGGGAACTTGATGAGGTTGGATGCTCGACTCGTCGCTCTGCTGATCGCCCTTCAATCGCGAGACAACGCAGCCTGGCGAGCACAATTGCTGTGTCGACACTTAGGCGACTTTGCGTCGGGAGAGTTCGTGGCGACATCTTCAGACGGGTTCCAGACGTCGATCTACCGTGAATCTCCAAGTAAGTGTCTATTTTCGCGGATAAACTGTTAAACGTGTTCGTCGTCAAATTAGCGGTATTTTTTTGCGTCTCGGTTAGACGTGAGTGTCGTTCTTGTTTTAGCAGTTAACAAAATCCAAAACTCCTTTCGGCCGATAGCGTACTTTTGGCTCAATAACACCGCTGCTGTTACTACGCTCACATGGAGCAGAGACGCTCTCCACAGCCCCACGCACACGGAGGCAAGAAGCCATTCAATTGCTCTGTGTGTGAGAAGTCCTTTTCACGGCCATCACATCTTAAGAGACACCAGAGAACACACACGGGCGAGAAGCCGTTCCTGTGCTCTGTGTGCGGGAAGACATTTGCACACTCATCACATCTTCAGAGTCACCAGAGAACACACACGGGCGAGAAGCCGTTCCTGTGCTCTGTGTGCGGGAAGACATTTGCACACTCATCACATCTTCAGAGTCATCGGAGAACACACACTGGTGAGAAGCCATTCCGGTGCCATGTGTGTGGGACGACATTTGCACAATCGTCAACTCTTCAAGACCATCAGAAAACACACACAGGCGAGAAGCCATTCCTGTGCCCTGTGTGTGGGAAGGCATTTGCACAGTCATCAACTCTTCAAACTCATCAAAGAACACACACGGGCGAGAAGCCATTCCTGTGCCCTGTGTGTGGGAAGACATTTTCCAAGTCATCAAATCTTCATAGTCATCAGAGAACACACACGGGCGAGAAGCCATTCCTGTGCCCTGTGTGTGGGAAGACATTTGCAGACTCATCAACCAGGAACAGGCATCAGAAGGTCCACAATGATAGGAAACTGAAATCAAAAGCTGAAATTCAAGGTGCTGCAATGAGTTCTAAAGAAGTTTCCACCTTCGATCCCATGCAGTTGGATCCCGATAGATGGCTGGATGTAATGGAGTGGCTCGAGAGTCAACCAGAGAGCTCGGGGTGACTGAACAAATATTACGTCATGTGGTTATACCTTTTAAGCCGTATCGAGTACTTTTGTGTGTTATTTTGAACATTTTAGTTTTATAGTTTTTTTGAGAGTTTAATGACGTGCCCAGTGGTGGTTTGTAATGTTATCGGGTTACTTGCCGAAATGGTGTGATGAGCACTGGTTGTGAGAGGGTTCAATTGTAGTCGTTAAGTGTCCCTGTTGAGCTAAAGTTGGAATGCGTCTGTAGGTACATCTTTACTCAACATTTTAAACGATTTTTGTCAAGTATATAGCTTTTTTTGATTGGTATTAATTGACTTTAGATAGTCGATATCAGGATGTACATTGATAACGCGATCGTTGGATATATGGCCTTGACTTCAACATGGACTCGCAGTGAAATGTGGTAAATTAATAAGGAAATCAATGATACTTTAACGTTTTGGTATTCCTGTAACGGAAATGGTTTGCATGGTACTGGAAATGTGTGAACATTTTGACGTAAAAATGATTGCAGATGAATAAAAACGTATTTTTAACAAATGTTTGTCCGGTCTTTAATTTATAATGTTCCTATGTTAAGATAATTTCAGGTGGAGGACCTCCGTCACACAAGTGTGCCCTTAACCCGCAGCATCTTGGCTGTCTACCCGATTAACACGTGTTCCTTGAGGGGAAAGGTCCCCGTAGTTAATCGTTCATCAACGTACCAGTCCCTAATCCCGAAGTATGTCCGGGATAAACTGTACTCTATAACATGTAAACTGTAATACTATAAACTATAACACTGAACATTAAACGATTATAAACTAGTGTTTTAATTTATAACCATTTAAACGGAGGTAAGGTATTATAATATCATTAGAAGTGTGGGGGCCGTTGGCCCCCGGGGTCCCTCCCGCCTGCATCCCCTATTCAGTTTACGTTACCCCACCTCCCTATTACCCGCTACGGTTTCGCTGGTATTTGAACGTGACGCCCCTACTGTTACAACCTCGCGCCGCGCTCCCACGCTGCGAGCATACGTGCGCACAGCATCATCAATCAAACGCCATACTCCCCCTCTTTACACCGCTACGTACAGCTCTCGCACGCTGCGAGTGTGTGCCCGTCTATAGCCCTGTGCGGCACTCGCCTCCACGTCGAATAACCACGTACCAATGCGCATTCGTATCCGACACGTAACGAATGTATGCGCACTCACGTAACAGCTCCCCGCGGCACTCACTCACCACTGGGTACTCGCGTTATGATCGCGCACCTGTATCACACAAAACGACTGATTGTCCGCTTAACAGCCTCGCCTGTAAACCACCATTGGTGATAGTGTTGTTTGAGAGCAGCTATTAAAGTCGTTTTGGCAAACGAGGTGGTGGCTGACCAAACCATGCCTCGCTGTTTGTCTCCCGAGTGATGACGGATACAAACCAGACCAAGTGGAGACCACGTACCAGATCGGATTTTAGTTACTGATGTTAGAGTGATTGTATTGCAAGTGTGGTCACTACGCGTCTGTACGTGCTCACACACGAAGCTCGGCGATTTTTGGCAACGCCACGGGGCTGCATTCACTTTAAATCGAGGACAATGGAGGGCATGGGGAACGTGTTTTTCCATTTATTCAGAATAAGTGCATAATGACACACTGAGATGCACTTACATATTCATGCTTGAAGCACAATGGGCACATTACCCATCAGTATGTTAATATATATATATATGCGGATTGTGCCTTCCAAAATTAACAATCGAATGCAAATATCCTGAAAGACAAAGGATTGGATCCTAGGGGGGGAGTTATAAGGCGGCTCAGAAGCAGAGCTCAATGCCATTTCGAGAGGGAACTTGATGAGGTTGGACGCTCGACTCGTCGCTCTGCTGATCGCCCTTCAACCGCGAGACAACGCAGCCTGGCGAGCACAATTGCTGCGTCGACAGTTAGGCGACTTTGCGTCGGGAGAGTTCGTGGCGACATCTTCAAACGGGTTCCAGACATCGATATACCGTGAATCTCCAAGTAAGTGTCTATTTTCGCGGATAAAATCTTAAACGTGTTCGTCGTCAAATTTACGGGATTTTTTTGCGTCTCGCTTGAACGCGAGTGTCGTTCTTGTTTTAGCCGTTAACAAAATCTAAAACTCAACGCTAAACATCCTTGCGGCCGATAGCGTACTTTTGACTCGATAACACCGCTGCTGTTACTCCGCTCACATGGAGCAGAGACGCTCTCCACAGCCCCACGCACACGGGGGCAAGAAGCCATTCAATTGCTCTGTGTGTGGGAAGTCCTTTTCATGGCCATCACATCTTCAGAGACACCAGAGAACACACACGGGCGAGAAGCCGTTCCTGTGCTCTGTGTGCGGGAAGACATTTGCACACTCATCACATCTTCAGAGTCACCAGAGAACACACACGGGCGAGAAGCCGTTCCTGTGCTCTGTGTGCGGGAAGACATTTGCACACTCATCACATCTTCAGAGTCACCAGAGAACACACAAGGGCGAGAAGCCGTTCCTGTGCTCTGTGTGCGGGAAGACATTTGCACACTCATCACATCTTCAGAGTCACCAGAGAACACACACGGGCGAGAAGCCGTTCCTGTGTTCTGTGTGTGGGAAGACATTTGCACAGTCATCACATCTTCAGAGTCATCAGAGAACACACACGGGCGAGAAGCCATTCGTGTGCCCTGTGTGTGGGAAGACATTTTCAAAGTCATCAAATCTTCATAGTCATCAGAGAACACACACGGGCGAGAAGCCATTTCTGTGCCCTGTGTGTGGGAAGACATTTGCAGACTCATCAACCAGGAACAGGCATCAGACGGTCCACAATGATAGGAAACTGAAATCAAAAGCTGAAATTCAAGGTGCTGCAATGAGTTCTAAAGAAGTTTCCACCTTCGATCCCATGCAGTTGGATCCCGATAGATGGCTGGATGTAATGGAGTGGCTCGAGAGTCAACCAGAGAGCTCGGGGTGACTGAAAAAATATTACGTCATGTGGTTATACCTTTTAAGCCGTATCGAGTACTTTTGTGTGTTATTTTGAACATTTTAGTTTTATAGTTTTTTTGAGAGTTTAATGACGTGCCCAGTGGTGGTTTGTAATGTTATCGGGTTACTTGCCGAAATGGTGTGATGAGCACTGGTTGTGAGAGGGTTCAATTGTAGTCGTTAAGTGTCCCTGTTGAGCTAAAGTTGGAATGCGTCTGTAGGTACATCTTTACTCAACATTTTAAACGATTTTTGTCAAGTATATAGCTTTTTTTGATTGGTATTAATTGACTTTAGATAGTCGATATCAGGATGTACATTGATAACGCGATCGTTGGATATATGGCCTTGACTTCAACATGGACTCGCAGTGAAATGTGGTAAATTAATCAGGAAATCAATGATACTTTAACGTTTTGGTATTCCTGGAACGGAAATGGTTTGCATGGTACTGGAAATGTGTGAACATTTTGACGTAAAAATGATTGCAGATGAATAAAAACGTATTTTTAACAAATGTTTGTCCGGTCTTTAATTTATAATGTTTCTATGTTAAGATAATTTCAGGTGGAGGACCTCCGTCACACAAGTGTGCCCTTAACCCGCAGCATCTTGGCTGTCTACCCGATTAACACGTGTTCCTTGAGGGGAAAGGTCCCCGTAGTTAATCGTTCATCAACGTACCAGTCCCTAATCCCGAAGTATGTCCGGGATAAACTGTACTCTATAACATGTAAACTGTAATACTATAAACTATAACACTGAACATTAAACGATTATAAACTAGTGTTTTAATTTATAACCATTTAAACGGAGGTAAGGTATTATAATATCATTAGAAGTGTGGGGGCCGTTGGCCCCCGGGGTCCCTCCCGCCTGCATCCCCTATTCCGTTTACGTTACCCCACCTCCCTATTTCCCGCTACTGTTTCGCCGGCATTTGAACGCGACGCCCCTACTGTTACAGCCTCGCGCCGCGCTCCCACGCTGCGAGCATACGTGCGCACAGCATCATCAATCAAACGCCATACTCCCCCTCTTTACACCGCTACGTACAGCTCTCGCACGCTGCGAGTGTGTGCCCGTCTATAGCCCTGTGCGGCACTCGCCTCCACGTCGAATAACCACGTACCAATGCGCATTCGTATCCGACACGTAACGAATGTATGCGCACTCACGTAACAGCTCCCCGCGGCACTCACTCACCACTGGGTACTCGCGTTATGATCGCGCACCTGTATCACACAAAACGACTGATTGTCCGCTTAACAGCCTCGCCTGTAAACCACCATTGGTGATAGTGTTGTTTGAGAGCAGCTATTAAAGTCGTTTTGGCAAACGAGGTGGTGGCTGACCAAACCATGCCTCGCTGTTTGTCTCCCGAGTGATGACGGATACAAACCAGACCAAGTGGAGACCACGTACCAGATCGGATTTTAGTTACTGATGTTAGAGTGATTGTATTGCAAGTGTGGTCACTACGCGTCTGTACGTGCTCACACACGAAGCTCGGCGATTTTTGGCAACGCCACGGGGCTGCATTCACTTTAAATCGAGGACAATGGAGGGCATGGGGAACGTGTTTTTCCATTTATTCAGAATAAGTGCATAATGACACACTGAGATGCACTTACATATTCATGCTTGAAGCACAATGGGCACATTACCCATCAGTATGTTAATATATATATATGCGGATTGTGCCTTCCAAAATTAACAATCGAATGCAAATATCCTGAAAGACAAAGGATTGGATCCTAGGGGGGGAGTTATAAGGCGGCTCAGAAGCAGAGCTCAATGCCATTTCGAGAGGGAACTTGATGAGGTTGGACGCTCGACTCGTCGCTCTGCTGATCGCCCTTCAACCGCGAGACAACGCAGCCTGGCGAGCACAATTGCTGCGTCGACAGTTAGGCGACTTTGCGTCGGGAGAGTTCGTGGCGACATCTTCAAACGGGTTCCAGACATCGATATACCGTGAATCTCCAAGTAAGTGTCTATTTTCGCGGATAAAATCTTAAACGTGTTCGTCGTCAAATTTACGGGATTTTTTTGCGTCTCGCTTGAACGCGAGTGTCGTTCTTGTTTTAGCCGTTAACAAAATCTAAAACTCAACGCTAAACATCCTTGCGGCCGATAGCGTACTTTTGACTCGATAACACCGCTGCTGTTACTCCGCTCACATGGAGCAGAGACGCTCTCCACAGCCCCACGCACACGGGGGCAAGAAGCCATTCAATTGCTCTGTGTGTGGGAAGTCCTTTTCATGGCCATCACATCTTCAGAGACACCAGAGAACACACACGGGCGAGAAGCCGTTCCTGTGCTCTGTGTGCGGGAAGACATTTGCACACTCATCACATCTTCAGAGTCACCAGAGAACACACACGGGCGAGAAGCCGTTCCTGTGCTCTGTGTGCGGGAAGACATTTGCACACTCATCACATCTTCAGAGTCACCAGAGAACACACAAGGGCGAGAAGCCGTTCATGTGCTCTGTGTGCGGGAAGACATTTGCACACTCATCACATCTTCAGAGTCACCAGAGAACACACACGGGCGAGAAGCCGTTCCTGTGTTCTGTGTGTGGGAAGACATTTGCACAGTCATCACATCTTCAGAGTCATCAGAGAACACACACGGGCGAGAAGCCATTCGTGTGCCCTGTGTGTGGGAAGACATTTTCAAAGTCATCAAATCTTCATAGTCATCAGAGAACACACACGGGCGAGAAGCCATTTCTGTGCCCTGTGTGTGGGAAGACATTTGCAGACTCATCAACCAGGAACAGGCATCAGAAGGTCCACAATGATAGGAAACTGAAATCAAAAGCTGAAATTCAAGGTGCTGCAATGAGTTCTAAAGAAGTTTCCACCTTCGATCCCATGCAGTTGGATCCCGATAGATGGCTGGATGTAATGGAGTGGCTCGAGAGTCAACCAGAGAGCTCGGGGTGACTGAAAAAATATTACGTCATGTGGTTATACCTTTTAAGCCGTATCGAGTACTTTTGTGTGTTATTTTGAACATTTTAGTTTTATAGTTTTTTTGAGAGTTTAATGACGTGCCCAGTGGTGGTTTGTAATGTTATCGGGTTACTTGCCGAAATGGTGTGATGAGCACTGGTTGTGAGAGGGTTCAATTGTAGTCGTTAAGTGTCCCTGTTGAGCTAAAGTTGGAATGCGTCTGTAGGTACATCTTTACTCAACATTTTAAACGATTTTTGTCAAGTATATAGCTTTTTTTGATTGGTATTAATTGACTTTAGATAGTCGATATCAGGATGTACATTGATAACGCGATCGTTGGATATATGGCCTTGACTTCAACATGGACTCGCAGTGAAATGTGGTAAATTAATAAGGAAATCAATGATACTTTAACGTTTTGGTATTCCTGGAACGGAAATGGTTTGCATGGTACTGGAAATGTGTGAACATTTTGACGTAAAAATGATTGCAGATGAATAAAAACGTATTTTTAACAAATGTTTGTCCGGTCTTTAATTTATAATGTTTCTATGTTAAGATAATTTCAGGTGGAGGACCTCCGTCACACAAGTGTGCCCTTAACCCGCAGCATCTTGGCTGTCTACCCGATTAACACGTGTTCCTTGAGGGGAAAGGTCCCCGTAGTTAATCGTTCATCAACGTAATCCCGAAGTATGTCCGGGATAAACTGTACTCTATAACATGTAAACTGTAATACTATAAACTATAACACTGAACATTAAACGATTATAAACTAGTGTTTTAATTTATAACCATTTAAACGGAGGTAAGGTATTATAATATCATTAGAAGTGTGGGGGCCGTTGGCCCCCGGGGTCCCTCCCGCCTGCATCCCCTATTCCGTTTACGTTACCCCACCTCCCTATTTCCCGCTACTGTTTCGCCGGCATTTGAACGCGACGCCCCTACTGTTACAGCCTCGCGCCGCGCTCCCACGCTGCGAGCATACGTGCGCACAGCATCATCAATCAAACGCCATACTCCCCCTCTTTACACCGCTACGTACAGCTCTCGCACGCTGCGAGTGTGTGCCCGTCTATAGCCCTGTGCGGCACTCGCCTCCACGTCGAATAACCACGTACCAATGCGCATTCGTATCCGACACGTAACGAATGTATGCGCACTCACGTAACAGCTCCCCGCGGCACTCACTCACCACTGGGTACTCGCGTTATGATCGCGCACCTGTATCACACAAAACGACTGATTGTCCGCTTAACAGCCTCGCCTGTAAACCACCATTGGTGATAGTGTTGTTTGAGAGCAGCTATTAAAGTCGTTTTGGCAAACGAGGTGGTGGCTGACCAAACCATGCCTCGCTGTTTGTCTCCCGAGTGATGACGGATACAAACCAGACCAAGTGGAGACCACGTACCAGATCGGATTTTAGTTACTGATGTTAGAGTGATTGTATTGCAAGTGTGGTCACTACGCGTCTGTACGTGCTCACACACGAAGCTCGGCGATTTTTGGCAACGCCACGGGGCTGCATTCACTTTAAATCGAGGACAATGGAGGGCATGGGGAACGTGTTTTTCCATTTATTCAGAATAAGTGCATAATGACACACTGAGATGCACTTACATATTCATGCTTGAAGCACAATGGGCACATTACCCATCAGTATGTTAATATATATATATGCGGATTGTGCCTTCCAAAATTAACAATCGAATGCAAATATCCTGAAAGACAAAGGATTGGATCCTAGGGGGGGAGTTATAAGGCGGCTCAGAAGCAGAGCTCAATGCCATTTCGAGAGGGAACTTGATGAGGTTGGACGCTCGACTCGTCGCTCTGCTGATCGCCCTTCAACCGCGAGACAACGCAGCCTGGCGAGCAAAATTGCTGCGTCGACAGTTAGGCGACTTTGCGTCGGGAGAGTTCGTGGCGACATCTTCAAACGGGTTCCAGACATCGATATACCGTGAATCTCCAAGTAAGTGTCTATTTTCGCGGATAAAATCTTAAACGTGTTCGTCGTCAAATTTACGGGATTTTTTTGCGTCTCGCTTGAACGCGAGTGTCGTTCTTGTTTTAGCCGTTAACAAAATCTAAAACTCAACGCTAAACATCCTTGCGGCCGATAGCGTACTTTTGACTCGATAACACCGCTGCTGTTACTCCGCTCACATGGAGCAGAGACGCTCTCCACAGCCCCACGCACACGGGGGCAAGAAGCCATTCCTGTGCCCTGTGTGTGAGAAGTCCTTTTCATGGCCATCACATCTTCAGAGACACCAGAGAACACACACGGGCGAGAAGCCGTTCCTGTGCTCTGTGTGCGGGAAGACATTTGCACACTCATCACATCTTCAGAGTCACCAGAGAACACACACGGGCGAGAAGCCGTTCCTGTGCTCTGTGTGCGGGAAGACATTTGCACACTCATCACATCTTCAGAGTCATCGGAGAACACACACTGGTGAGAAGCCATTCCGGTGCCATGTGTGTGGGACGACATTTGCACAATCGTCAACTCTTCAAGACCATCAGAAAACACACACAGGCGAGAAGCCATTCCTGTGCCCTGTGTGTGGGAAGGCATTTGCACAGTCATCAACTCTTCAAACTCATCAAAGAACACACACGGGCGAGAAGCCATTCCTGTGCCCTGTGTGTGGGAAGACATTTTCCAAGTCATCAAATCTTCATAGTCATCAGAGAACACACACGGGCGAGAAGCCATTCCTGTGCCCTGTGTGTGGGAAGACATTTGCAGACTCATCAACCAGGAACAGGCATCAGAAGGTCCACAATGATAGGAAACTGAAATCAAAAGCTGAAATTCAAGGTGCTGCAATGAGTTCTAAAGAAGTTTCCACCTTCGATCCCATGCAGTTGGATCCCGATAGATGGCTGGATGTAATGGAGTGGCTCGAGAGTCAACCAGAGAGCTCGGGGTGACTGAACAAATATTACGTCATGTGGTTATACCTTTTAAGCCGTATCGAGTACTTTTGTGTGTTATTTTGAACATTTTAGTTTTATAGTTTTTTTGAGAGTTTAATGACGTGCCCAGTGGTGGTTTGTAATGTTATCGGGTTACTTGCCGAAATGGTGTGATGAGCACTGGTTGTGAGAGGGTTCAATTGTAGTCGTTAAGTGTCCCTGTTGAGCTAAAGTTGGAATGCGTCTGTAGGTACATCTTTACTCAACATTTTAAACGATTTTTGTCAAGTATATAGCTTTTTTTGATTGGTATTAATTGACTTTAGATAGTCGATATCAGGATGTACATTGATAACGCGATCGTTGGATATATGGCCTTGACTTCAACATGGACTCGCAGTGAAATGTGGAAAATTAATAAGGAAATCAATGATACTTTAACGTTTTGGTATTCCTGGAACGGAAATGGTTTGCATGGTACTGGAAATGTGTGAACATTTTGACGTAAAAATGATTGCAGATGAATAAAAACGTAATTTTAACAAATGTTTGTCCGGTCTTTAATTTATAATGTTCCTATGTTAAGATAATTTCAGGTGGAGGACCTCCGTCACACAAGTGTGCCCTTAACCCGCAGCATCTTGGCTGTCTACCCGATTAACACGTGTTCCTTGAGGGGAAAGGTCCCCGTAGTTAATCGTTCATCAACGTACCAGTCCCTAATCCCGAAGTATGTCCGGGATAAACTGTACTCTATAACATGTAAACTGTAATACTATAAACTATAACACTGAACATTAAACGATTATAAACTAGTGTTTTAATTTATAACCATTTAAACGGAGGTAAGGTATTATAATATCATTAGAAGTGTGGGGGCCGTTGGCCCCCGGGGTCCCTCCCGCCTGCATCCCCTATTCCGTTTACGTTACCCCACCTCCCTATTTCCCGCTACTGTTTCGCCGGCATTTGAACGTGACGCCCCTACTGTTACAGCCTCGCGCCGCGCTCTCACGCTGCGAGCATACGTGCGCACAGCATCATCAATCAAACGCCATACTCCCCCTCTTTACACCGCTACGTACAGCTCTCGCACGCTGCGAGTGTGTGCCCGTCTATAGCCCTGTGCGGCACTCGCCTCCACGTCGAATAACCACGTACCAATGCGTATTCGTATCCGACACGTAACGAATGTATGCGCACTCACGTACACAGCTCGCCGCGGCACTCACTCACCACTGGATACTCGCGTTATGATCGCGCACCTGTATCACACACGGAGTGAACACACGCGACACCCACTCTCGCGCCGCTCTGCGCAGCGCTCCCCCGAGGCGAGCCGCAGCACTACACTCACCCCTGACTACTCGCGTTAGGATCGCGCACCTGTATCGCACCCGGGGTGGACGCACGCACACACACGCAGCTCCTCACGCGACACTCTGCACGACAAGATCACGCGAGACCACGCTTCGCTATTAATGATTTATTATATGCTACCTGCGAATTGATGTTGAATCAGTGAGTCGACGAGGCTGGCCTATTCCACCCAAACCTGTACCTATTCCCTATTTATTGGCTTACGCTACCCTACTTCACCTCCCCACTCACTGTTTGGTGCCCGCGGTGGTTCGCTGCTCCCTGTGCTAACAGCGCACCTCGATGAGTCGCGCGGACGCCCGGGTCGCTGGCTGGAGCCGCGGCTGGTCCGCTGGCCTGGAGAGAAGAGAGCGATTTCCCCTCTGCGCCCCTCTATTTATCCTCCCTAGCTCAAAGGGGATGCTGCGCTGAACAATGGGCTCGTGCACCCCAAGCCCGCGCACGGCGGTTCCCGGGCGCTGGTGATATGCTAATCAGTGAGCGGCGTTGGCGGCGTACATCCTAATTACTCCCTTACCCTTCCTAACAATGGGGCCTGCGCGCTCAAGCGTAATTATCCCAACCCGCCATGACTATGCGCAACAGCTCCTGCGGTCCCGCTATTCATGCTGTCCCGTCCCTCCCCTGCTTGCCCCGTCGACCCGTGGGGGTGTGTGTGGGGGGAAATGCGCCTCAACCGCGGTGGCCGAATGCCCCATGCCGCGACCACACCATATTAAGGCTGGTCGCAGCGCAGCGGCGCAACGTAGCACGGGGGAGGTCGTCCAATTCCCTGATCGCCGGAAACCGTGAGAGTTAACCCCGATAAGGGTTTCTCGGATAAAAACCGGTCGGCCAGGTGACCTCCCCTCGGAGCTCTATGGGGGGGGGGGGGGGAAATGCGTGCGGGTGTCTTCGTGTGAGGTGAGGTGAGGGAGACGCGGGGTTGGCTCCGTTGCTTGGTGGTGGCGAGGTCGGGGATTTGGGCGCCTGCCGAACGGCTTCGTGGCGGCGGCATCACAGTATTATTAGTTTTGAACAACAAAAATGGAGGTTCGTGATTATTATCGCATAATAATAATTATAATTGCACTGTGATAATGTTAGAATCACACTTTGGCCATATGCATGTTAAGTGAATGCGAACCGGGGGTAGGACATGCAATATTTGAATCTCATTACAATTATTAAAATCCCACTGTAGTCGCAGCTCCGCCTGCGCAGACAGCAGCAGCAGAAGTGCGGGAGCAGCAGAAGCAGCAGCAGCAGGCGCTGCCACCGCGGCAACAGCAGCTGCAGCAGCAGCAGCAGACCTCCACCGACGCTGCTGATGGTCACGCGCAGCCAATGACTGACGGCGGGGAAGATGGTTTCACCGTCGTTGAGTCGAGAAAGCGGAAGGCGAGAGGAGGCAATTCGGGGGGGGGGGGGGGGCGCGGTGGCACCCTTCCAAAACGCGTGGCCGCCGCCGAGAAAGACAACAGCGACAGTGACGAACGGGACAACCGCCCGAACGCAACAGCAGGGCGCGGCGGTGAGGCCGAGCCACAGGGTGCTGTGGTCGTCATTGACGAGGCCCACCGGCCGGTTGATGCCGAGGCAGAGGGGCGACCACCAGACCCGGACTCGGCTGCCCCGGAAGGGGGGGGGTGCTGGAAGCCACCGATGAGCCTGCCGATGACACGGCGCTCGGGGGTGACGACCAGCTCACCTCCTCACCCGACCAGGTGAGGGAGGCAGAGGCCGCAGAGGGGAGCCGGCCCGAGTTGGAAGACACCTCCGATCGGCACGGTGCGTTGGAAGAGGTAACCACCGAGCCTCACACAAGCGTGCCGGGAGACTCAGACGACGGAGGGTCGGAGTTAGAGATAGAAGACAACTTGAGTGAGGGGAGCAACTCACATGTTAAGAAGAAACGAGAGTACACACCCGGCAAGATTGTCAAATTCCTCCGAACTAGTTACAAGAAGCGGGGGGTCGACATCGGAGATTCTTTCCCCGATGTGCAGGCCTTCTTGAAGGTCGCGCAGACAATCATCAGCGACATGGAAAAGCACAAATGCACCCCGCAGGAAGGCAATCGGCTGAGGGGTTTCATGCAGAAAGCAAGAAAGGGGAGCATGTCCCAACCGGAGTGCCGCCCCGCTGATGCTGTTGCTGAAGCCGACGCCTAAAGCCATGGCTTCCTCAGGTGTAAGGATCGCGAGTTTAAACTGCAACGGAGCTCGAAGCGATCAGAGGTGGCACCGCATCTGCAGCTTCATTAGCGAGCAGAAAGCGGATGTGACGTTTCTGCAAGAAACGCACCTTGACGCAACTCTGCAGCCCCAGCGCCAGCACCTCTTGGGCAGCCAGACCTTCTTTAGTCACGGAGAAGACAACCGCGCTGGTGTTGCAATTGTGTTTAGTCCAAAGTTTCTCCCAGAAGGCGTGGCCTTCAGAGAGATCCAAAAAGGCTATCTGATATCTGTAGACTTCGTGTTAAACAACACGAGGCTACGGTGTTTCAACGTTTATGCGCAGAGTAAGACCAGTGAGAGGAAACGCTTTTTCTCTGGCACACTGCGGAATGCCTTGGAGGCAGGCAGTGCGGACGGGGTGCTCACGGTCGTGGGGGGAGATATGAACTGCACCCTCGACCCGGCTCTCGACCGCAATAGTGCTGAGCCCCACCCGGAATCCGCACGGCCATTAGCCGACATGGTGCAGCAACTGGGTTTGCTCGACACGTGGCGACTGCAACACCCAGGCCAGAGGCAATACACTTGGTGCCGCGCGGGCCTGCAGGGGAGGATGAGCCTCGCCAGGCTGGACCGGCTGTACATCAGTGCGGACAGCGCTAACCGGCTAGGGGGCAGCAACATCACCCCGTCCGGTTTCTCTGACCACCACCTGGTCTCAGCACTGCTGCGAGTCCCCAGGGAGAGGCGTCGCTGCCCCTACTGGAAACTCGACGTGCAGCTGCTTGAGGACGAAAATTTCACGGAGGCATTCAGGGCCTGTTGGTCACACTGGGCAGCAACTAGGAGCAGTTTCAGCTCTGGTCAGCGATGGTGGGAACACACTAAAGCGCAAATTAGGGCCCTCTGTCTACAGCTTTCGAGCCAGCACGCCGCCGCCAAGGAGAAGACGGTGAAACGCCTGGGGAGCGAGCGAGCTGCTGCTGCTCGAGGCTGAGATGGGCTCGGCCCAGGACGCGCACAACAACGAGGGCGAGGTGCTGCTGGAGAAGCGGCGACTTTTTAGGGCCGTCACGGACCAACAGGCACATAGTTCGTTTGTGCACAAAAAGGTGCAACACCTGGCACAGACGGATTCTCCCTCAAAGTATTTCTTTAGGCTAGGCAACAGACCCTCGAGCAATGAGAACGACATTTCAGGGTTGCTTACCCCAGAGGGGGAGACAGCAACTGCCGAGGGGGAAATTGCTAGGATCGCGAAGGACTTCTATTCACACCTGTTCAAGGCTGAGCACGTACAGGACGAGGCGGTTGAAGAACTACTAGCTGCGGGCCCTACTCTGGGGGACGCGGAGAGAGACAAACTGGAAAGCCCCGTCACCCTGGAGGAGCTGCACACTGCCATGAAAAGTCTGGCAGCTGGCAAATCCCCAGGGATCGATGGGCTGCCAGTTGAGTTCTACGAAACTTTCTGGGATGTACTCGGCCCTTGCCTGCTGGGGCTGCTGGAGGAGAGCCTGCGGGACGGGGAACTCCCGCAGAGCTGCAGGAGGGCGGTGGTCACCCTGTTGCCTAAGAAGGGGGACCTGCGTCGCATAGAAAACTGGCGGACCGTCTCCCTCCTGTGTGCCGACTATAAAATATTCGCCAAGGCGCTGGCAAACCGCCTCAAAGAGGTGGTGGATCAGCTCGTGCAACCCGAGCAGGCGTATTGCATCCCCGGCCGCTGCATCTATGACAACATCGGCACGGTCAGGGATGTGATCTCCCTCGCGGATATGCACGACGTGGATGCGGGTCTCCTATTCATGGACCAGGAGAAGGCGTTCGACAGGGTGAGCCACGAGTACCTGAGAAGACTGCTCCTCTCCTTCGGGTTCGGCCAGAACTTCACGGCACACGTGCACCTCCTATATACGGGCATATCCAGCCTCATAAAAATCAATCAAAGGCTTGGCTGCCCTGTTCCCGTGACAAGAGGAGTCAGGCAAAGGTGCCCTCTCTCGGGGCTCCTCTACACCCTGTCCCTTGAGCCGCTCTTGCGACGCCTGAGAAACACCTTGTCCGGGTTCAGGGTCCCGGGGCCGGAGAACGCAGTCATAAAGCTCTCCGCATATGCGGACGACGTATGCGCCGTGATCAACGACGCGCAGGACGTCGCTGCACTCTGCCGGGCGGTGGAGGTCTATGAAAAGGCCTCCTGCGCCAAAGTCAACTGGCGGAAGTGTGAGGCGTTATGGATGGGGTCACAAGGTGCAGTGAGTTCCGTGCTCCTCCCAGGCGGAGTCACCTGGCAGGGTGAGGGCGTGAAGTATCTCGGAGTGTACCTAGGGAAGCCCCAAGTCGTTCACAAAAACTGGACCGAGATGAGCGACGTATTTGATGCTAAACTGAGAGCGTGGGCACATCTCGCCCCACAAATGTCCTTCAGGGGGAGAGTGCTCATAGGGAATAACCTGGCAGCCTCGGTGCTGTGGCACAGAGCCAAGGCCCTCCAACCCCCGGGCTGGTTATTCACGAGGGCGAACAGGTCGCTTGCCCACTTTGTCTGGAACGGCAAGCACTGGATGAGGCCAGGGGTCCTCTGCCTGCCGGTGGGTGAGGGCGGCCAGGGCCTGGTAGACGTCACCGCTCGAGTGATGAGCTTCAGGCTCCAGGCCGTGAGAAACTTGCTATATGAACAAGAGGAGCTGCCCCGGACGTCGCTGGCCCTCGCCCTGCTGAGAAATGCGGGCGGGCGGCTGGGATATGGGAGGGAGCTCTTCCTTATGGACCTGTCCCTAGTCGATTGCACCGGACTGCCGGGCTATTACCAGAGCCTGTTGGAGGCGTGGCGGAGCCTGGAATGGAGCAGGGCGAGCCCGCTTTCCAGGAGTTGCGCGTCTCCTGCATCCAGCCCCCCGGGCGCTGTGAGGCAGGGAGGTTGCTCAAGCTCGCGAACTGCAGAGACGTGGCCCTCAAGGGTGCCTCCAAGCGGGTGCTGTACGACTGCTGCGTCAAACCACTGCGGTGTCGAGAGCTGGAAAACCTACCGGACACGAAGTGGAGGGAGTTCTTCTCTCCCTTGATCGACACCACCCCCCAGTAGAAACAGCTCTACAAGGCCCCCGTTGCAAAGCGCAGCGGGGACCTCCAGTGGAGGCTGGCGCATTGGACGCTGCCCTCGGCGGCGTGGATCAGCAAGGTCACCCCGGGGGCATCAGACCTGTGCGTGTTCTGTGGCGCGAGGGAGGACCTCGCCCACCAGTACGTGGGGTGCTCGCGGCTGGACCCGCTGTTCAGACTCCTGGGAGCCGTGTTTAAGAAATTGGGGGTGCCCTTCTACAAGAGCGTTTTTATATGCGGGGTACCGTACCGGGCGGACAAGCGCCACATCCTGGCAAACTTTGTCTGCGCGCACGCCAATATGGCAGTATATAAAACGCGAAAAAAGAAACAGCGAGGTGACACGGACGATAGTTGTTCAGCGGAGGCAACGCTGAAAGGTCTGCTGAAAGCGAGGCTCCGGCTGGAGCACGCGTACTTTTCCCAGGTTGGAGATGCGCACGCCGTGTTCCAGGAGCGGTGGGGGGCCGGTCAGGCCCTCTGCACCAACACGAATGGTGAACTGACCTTCACTTTTTAATGATCGAGTCGAAACGGGCGTTAGACGCGGCGACGCGGGCAGGACGTATGCGGCGGTGCAGCGCGCGTGGTGGAGCGGAGCGCGTGACAGTCCGGCCGTGCGGCGCACGCGCCTGGCAGTGCGGCACATGTGCTGAGGTGTGGCGCACGCGGCGGTCTGAATAATGTGGTGTGTGCGCGGCGGTGTGGCGCGCTTGGCGGTGCGGGACACGCGCCGCGGTGTGTCACGCGGAGTGAGGCGGCGTGACGCACGTGGCATGGTGTTGCGCGCGCGGTGGTGCGGCACTCACTCAGCGGTGTGACGCACTTGGCGGCGCGGCACATGTGCTGAGGTGTGGCGCACGCGGCGGACCGAAAATGTGCGCACGTGCGCGGCGGTGGGTCGCACCAGGTGGTGCGGCGCACGTGCCGTGGTGTGACGTGCGCGTCGCAGCATGGTGCATGCGGTGGTGTGACACACGTGTCGCGGAAATCTCGCGGGGTGGTGGTGCGTGCGCAGCGGTGTGCACACGTGACGTAGATGAATGTGCACGTGGCGGTGTGGCTCGCGCGGTGGCGTGGCGCACGGGCTGCGTTATCTAGCGGTGGTGATGTTACCGATGACTGTGACCTCGAACCATCAGGGGAGGAAGTGTGGAATAAGCGGGGGGGCCCTGCCAAGCAAAGAGGTGCCAAAGCTCGAAATGACACAGCGCGTCGGATGCTGTTGCGCGGCCGGTGCGTGGGGATTGTGGTGCCGGCGTTGCGCGTCGCGGGGCGGCGGTGGGATGGTGAGCTGTGCTTTTTGGTGTGGCCATTAAGGCTTGAATATTGCAAAATTCCAGGGCAATTTGCCGCTGGTGAATAAACTTATATAAAAGTCTATCTTGTTGTCACCACCTGTCCCTTAGTTGATGCACTGTCTTTACATCACCCACCTCTATGACCTCTACCTGACCCCGCCATGGGCGGAGCAACTTGGGGGACATACCCGGTGGTACCTGTAGGCAATACAACCATGCCCTGTCCCCCACTGCCCATGGAAGCACGTCCTCCCGACGGCCCGAGTTCTTTTCATTAGCGGCTTGCGCTCTGGTGGGGAAAGGTCCTCGTTATGAATCGTTTCGCAACGTTCAGGTCCAGAATAGCGAAGTATACCGGGAATCACCTGCAGTTAAAAATATGTAAATTGATAACACTATAAACAATAACACTAAACATTAAACGACAAAAAAAGATAACAACTGGTTTTATAATTTATAGCACCATAAACGGAGGTACGGTATTTTAATTTCATTAGAAGTATTATAATGGAACTCTACACATGTTTGTTAATTGTCCGTTCAATCGAACCGACGGTCGGATATGTGAACTGTGGGGGGTCGAGGGTAAGAATGGCATTCAAATTTTAGAATGACAATTTGGTCGTTTTAGCAAATTACTGTACTTGAATGTATGTTATGTGCAAATGCAAATTGTTAGTCGTAAATGCGAGGGAGGGGTTAAGAGGTGCACGTTTAATCCAGTGTTAACATTTATTTTAGCATCATATTTAAGGACACTGTTGTTGATAAGAATTCGTCTGGACATGGCACGTGCCTTGTTCTACTCGATCAACCAAAATTAGTACAATTTCGGTCATGCAGAAGCGTGATTTCATTCATGAGTAGTATTCACACAGCCCCGATGACACCAACCTACCTAAAGTTATGGTTAAACAAAGTAATCTTGAGTGACTTTAATCTCAGCTCAGACATGATCATCGCAATCATTTCCAAAGACGTGTGGGGTCCTGCGAGAGCAGGTCCCCACTCGGAATCGGAAGTAGCTGCGTCGCCCTCGAAATGTGATGTTGCTGCTGTTGTTGTCGCTACTCTTGTTGCTGCTGTAGTTGCTTCTGTTGCTGTAATAAACGCAGGGAGGTGTTGTTCCGTGATGGGATGACGCCTTTGATTAAAGCCTCTGATCAAACTCACCCGATTGACGCCCTTGGTCGTTGCGTTTGATCAACTCTGATATTGTATACTCTCACATGCTAAGCTCTAACATAGTGAAACGAAATATTATAACCTATGAACTACAACCTATCCATTGTAACGCTGTAAAAGAATATTACCTATTGGATTTCACTCCATCGTCGAGAAGGCCGCTCTCTTCCTTTTCTAAAGTTACATGCTAATTTCTCTGCATTCACTTTAAATCGAGGACAAAGTTTTTCCATTCATTCAAAATAAGCGCACAATTACACACTGAGATGCACTTACATATTCATGCATGAAGCACAATTGGCACATTACCCTTCGGTATGTTAAAAGACATGCGGATTGTGCCTCCAAAAATTAACAATCGAATGCAAATATCCTGAAAGACAAAGGATTGGATCCTAGGGGGGGAGTTATAAGGCGGCTCAGAAGCAGAGCTCAATGCCATTTCGAGAGGGAACTTGATGAGGTTGGATGCTCGACTCGTCGCTCTGCTGATCGCCCTTCAATCGCGAGACAACGCAGCCTGGCGAGCACAATTGCTGTGTCGACACTTAGGCGACTTTGCGTCGGGAGAGTTCGTGGCGACATCTTCAGACGGGTTCCAGACGTCGATCTACCGTGAATCTCCAAGTAAGTGTCTATTTTCGCGGATAAACTGTTAAACGTGTTCGTCGTCAAATTAGCGGTATTTTTTTGCGTCTCGGTTAGACGTGAGTGTCGTTCTTGTTTTAGCAGTTAACAAAATCCAAAACTCCTTTCGGCCGATAGCGTACTTTTGGCTCAATAACACCGCTGCTGTTACTACGCTCACATGGAGCAGAGACGCTCTCCACAGCCCCACGCACACGGAGGCAAGAAGCCATTCAATTGCTCTGTGTGTGAGAAGTCCTTTTCACGGCCATCACATCTTAAGAGACACCAGAGAACACACACGGGCGAGAAGCCGTTCCTGTGCTCTGTGTGCGGGAAGACATTTGCACACTCATCACATCTTCAGAGTCACCAGAGAACACACACGGGCGAGAAGCCGTTCCTGTGCTCTGTGTGCGGGAAGACATTTGCACACTCATCACATCTTCAGAGTCATCGGAGAACACACACTGGTGAGAAGCCATTCCGGTGCCATGTGTGTGGGACGACATTTGCACAATCGTCAACTCTTCAAGACCATCAGAAAACACACACAGGCGAGAAGCCATTCCTGTGCCCTGTGTGTGGGAAGGCATTTGCACAGTCATCAACTCTTCAAACTCATCAAAGAACACACACGGGCGAGAAGCCATTCCTGTGCCCTGTGTGTGAGAAGTCCTTTTCACGGCCATCACATCTTAAGAGACACCAGAGAACACACACGGGCGAGAAGCCGTTCCTGTGCTCTGTGTGCGGGAAGACATTTGCACACTCATCACATCTTCAGAGTCACCAGAGAACACACACGGGCGAGAAGCCGTTCCTGTGCTCTGTGTGCGGGAAGACATTTGCACACTCATCACATCTTCAGAGTCATCGGAGAACACACACTGGTGAGAAGCCATTCCGGTGCCATGTGTGTGGGACGACATTTGCACAATCGTCAACTCTTCAAGACCATCAGAAAACACACACAGGCGAGAAGCCATTCCTGTGCCCTGTGTGTGGGAAGGCATTTGCACAGTCATCAACTCTTCAAACTCATCAAAGAACACACACGGGCGAGAAGCCATTCCTGTGCCCTGTGTGTGGGAAGACATTTGCAGACTCATCAACCAGGAACAGGCATCAGAAGGTCCACAATGATAGGAAACTGAAATCAAAAGCTGAAATTCAAGGTGCTGCAATGAGTTCTAAAGAAGTTTCCACCTTCGATCCCATGCAGTTGGATCCCGATAGATGGCTGGATGTAATGGAGTGGCTCGAGAGTCAACCAGAGAGCTCGGGGTGACTGAACAAATATTACGTCATGTGGTTATACCTTTTAAGCCGTATCGAGTACTTTTGTGTGTTATTTTGAACATTTTAGTTTTATAGTTTTTTTGAGAGTTTAATGACGTGCCCAGTGGTGGTTTGTAATGTTATCGGGTTACTTGCCGAAATGGTGTGATGAGCACTGGTTGTGAGAGGGTTCAATTGTAGTCGTTAAGTGTCCCTGTTGAGCTAAAGTTGGAATGCGTCTGTAGGTACATCTTTACTCAACATTTTAAACGATTTTTGTCAAGTATATAGCTTTTTTTGATTGGTATTAATTGACTTTAGATAGTCGATATCAGGATGTACATTGATAACGCGATCGTTGGATATATGGCCTTGACTTCAACATGGACTCGCAGTGAAATGTGGTAAATTAATAAGGAAATCAATGATACTTTAACGTTTTGGTATTCCTGGAACGGAAATGGTTTGCATGGTACTGGAAATGTGTGAACATTTTGACGTAAAAATGATTGCAGATGAATAAAAACGTAATTTTAACAAATGTTTGTCCGGTCTTTAATTTATAATGTTCCTATGTTAAGATAATTTCAGGTGGAGGACCTCCGTCACACAAGTGTGCCCTTAACCCGCAGCATCTTGGCTGTCTACCCGATTAACACGTGTTCCTTGAGGGGAAAGGTCCCCGTAGTTAATCGTTCATCAACGTACCAGTCCCTAATCCCGAAGTATGTCCGGGATAAACTGTACTCTATAACATGTAAACTGTAATACTATAAACTATAACACTGAACATTAAACGATTATAAACTAGTGTTTTAATTTATAACCATTTAAACGGAGGTAAGGTATTATAATATCATTAGAAGTGTGGGGGCCGTTGGCCCCCGGGGTCCCTCCCGCCTGCATCCCCTATTCCGTTTACGTTACCCCACCTCCCTATTTCCCGCTACTGTTTCGCCGGCATTTGAACGCGACGCCCCTACTGTTACAGCCTCGCGCCGCGCTCCCACGCTGCGAGCATACGTGCGCACAGCATCATCAATCAAACGCCATACTCCCCCTCTTTACACCGCTACGTACAGCTCTCGCACGCTGCGAGTGTGTGCCCGTCTATAGCCCTGTGCGGCACTCGCCTCCACGTCGAATAACCACGTACCAATGCGCATTCGTATCCGACACGTAACGAATGTATGCGCACTCACGTAACAGCTCCCCGCGGCACTCACTCACCACTGGGTACTCGCGTTATGATCGCGCACCTGTATCACACAAAACGACTGATTGTCCGCTTAACAGCCTCGCCTGTAAACCACCATTGGTGATAGTGTTGTTTGAGAGCAGCTATTAAAGTCGTTTTGGCAAACGAGGTGGTGGCTGACCAAACCATGCCTCGCTGTTTGTCTCCCGAGTGATGACGGATACAAACCAGACCAAGTGGAGACCACGTACCAGATCGGATTTTAGTTACTGATGTTAGAGTGATTGTATTGCAAGTGTGGTCACTGTGGGGGTCGCTAGCCCCCGAGATCCCTCCCTCGATAATGCTAACGGCCGGGCTAGCATCATCAATCGCCCCCCCGCTGCTAAGCGAACCGCTGCTAAGTTCCTCACCCATGGTGTGGGAGCCGTCGCCCGAGGATTCCCCTCCACCGCGGGTCCGCGTAATGGGCATGGTTAATTACCGATTAGTATTCTTCCCCTCTCTACTACGATACTTCCCTTTCCTAATCGCGCGCCTGCAACCCACGCGGAGCGAACGCACGCACGCCCACACACACGCCGCTCCGCGCACTCCAACTCAACTCACGTTATACTCGCGCACCTGTATCACACACGGAGTGAACACACGCGACACCCACTCTCGCACCGCTCTGCGCAGCGCTCCCCCGAGGCGAGCCGCAGCACCACAGAATCACTGCGTACCCACGCGCAACCCGCGCGCTCAGCTCCGCGCAGCGCTCACTCACGTGGCGAACCACTGTGCACACAGCGCACCCACACGCTCACACTGCACGACAAGATCACGCGAGACCACGCTTCGCTATTAATGATTTATTATATGCTACCTGCGAATTGATGTTGAATCAGTGAGTCGACGAGGCTGGCCTATTCCACTAAACCTGTACCTATTCCCTATTTATCGGCTTACGATACCCTACTTCACCTCCCCACTCACTGTTTGGTGCCGGCGGAGGTTCGCTGCTCTCTGCGCTAACAGCGTACCTCGATGCGTCGCACGGACGTCCGGGTCGCTGGCTGGAACTCCTGCTGGTCCGCTGGCCTGGAGAGAAGAGCGCGATTTCCCCTCTGCGCTCCTCTATTTATCCTCCCTACCTCCAAAGGGGATGCTGCGCTGAACAATGGGCTCGTGCACCCCAAGCCCGCGCACGGCAGTCCCCAGGCGCTGTTGATATGCTAATCAGTGAGCGACGTTGGCGGCGTACATCCTAATTACTCCCTTACCCTTCCTAACAATGGGGCCTGCGCGCTCAAGCGCAATTATCCCAACCCCCCATGACTATGCGCAACAGCCCCTGTGACCCCGCTATTCATGCTGTCTCGTGCCTCCCCTGCTTGCCCCGTCGACTCGTGGGGGTGTGTGTGGGGGGAAATGCGCCTCAACCACGGTGGCCGAATGCCCCACGCCGCGACCACACCATATTAAGGCCGGCAGCAGCGCCGCGGTACCACGTAGCACGGGGGAGGTCATCCAATTCCCTGATCGCCGGAAACCGTGAGAATTAATCCCGATAAGGGTCTCTCGGATAAAAACCGGTCGATCAGGTAACCTTCCCTTCCAGCTCTATGGGGGGGGGGGGGGGGGGGATGCGTGCGGGTGTGTGCTTATGTGGGGCGGGTGATGGGGGGCAGTGCGGTGGGGGAAGCCGGGCGGCTCCCTGGCTCGGCAGAGCGGCCCCGTCGTTGTGGCACCACATAGCCCCCCGGGGTGCCAGTCCCCGTCCCGGGTTGACTGGAGCACCTCGCCTGGGTTAATTGGTGTCAGAAGTGGGATCGCTAGCCCCCGAGATCCCTCCCTCGATAATGCTAACGGCCGGGCTAGCATCATCAATCGCCCCCCCGCTGCTAAGCGAACCGCTGCTAAGTTCCTCACCCATGGTGTGGGAGCCGTCGCCCGAGGATTCCCCTCCACCGCGGGTCCGCGTAATGGGCATGGTTAATTACCGATTAGTATTCTTCCCCTCTCTACTACGATACTTCCCTTTCCTAATCGCGCGCCTGCAACCCACGCGGAGCGAACGCACGCACGCCCACACACACGCCGCTCCGCGCACTCCAACTCAACTCACGTTATACTCGCGCACCTGTATCACACACGGAGTGAACACACGCGACACCCACTCTCGCACCGCTCTGCGCAGCGCTCCCCCGAGGCGAGCCGCAGCACCACAGAATCACTGCGTACCCACGCGCAACCCGCGCGCTCAGCTCCGCGCAGCGCTCACTCACGTGGCGAACCACTGTGCACACAGCGCACCCACACGCTCACACTGCACGACAAGATCACGCGAGACCACGCTTCGCTATTAATGATTTATTATATGCTACCTGCGAATTGATGTTGAATCAGTGAGTCGACGAGGCTGGCCTATTCCACTAAACCTGTACCTATTCCCTATTTATCGGCTTACGATACCCTACTTCACCTCCCCACTCACTGTTTGGTGCCCGCGGAGGTTCGCTGCTCTCTGCGCTAACAGCGTACCTCGATGCGTCGCACGGACGTCCGGGTCGCTGGCTGGAACTCCTGCTGGTCCGCTGGCCTGGAGAGAAGAGCGCGATTTCCCCTCTGCGCTCCTCTATTTATCCTCCCTACCTCCAAAGGGGATGCTGCGCTGAACAATGGGCTCGTGCACCCCAAGCCCGCGCACGGCAGTCCCCAGGCGCTGTTGATATGCTAATCAGTGAGCGACGTTGGCGGCGTACATCCTAATTACTCCCTTACCCTTCCTAACAATGGGGCCTGCGCGCTCAAGCGCAATTATCCCAACCCCCCATGACTATGCGCAACAGCCCCTGTGACCCCGCTATTCATGCTGTCTCGTGCCTCCCCTGCTTGCCCCGTCGACTCGTGGGGGTGTGTGTGGGGGGAAATGCGCCTCAACCGCGGTGGCCGAATGCCCCACGCCGCGACCACACCATATTAAGGCCGGCAGCAGCGCCGCGGTACCACGTAGCACGGGGGAGGTCATCCAATTCCCTGATCGCCGGAAACCGTGAGAATTAATCCCGATAAGGGTCTCTCGGATAAAAACCGGTCGATCAGGTAACCTTCCCTTCCAGCTCTATGGGGGGGGGGGGGGGATGCGTGCGGGTGTGTGCTTATGTGGGGCGGGTGATGGGGGGCAGTGCGGTGGGGGAAGCCGGGCGGCTCCCTGGCTCGGCAGAGCGGCCCCGTCGTTGTGGCACCACATCACTACGCGTCTGTACGTGCTCACACACGAAGCTCGGCGATTTTTGGCAACGCCACGGGGCTGCATTCACTTTAAATCGAGGACAATGGAGGGCATGGGGAACGTGTTTTTCCATTTATTCAGAATAAGTGCATAATGACACACTGAGATGCACTTACATATTCATGCTTTGCGTCGGGAGAGTTCGTGGCGACATCTTCAAACGGGTTCCAGACATCGATATACCGTGAATCTCCAAGTAAGTGTCTATTTTCGCGGATAAAATCTTAAACGTGTTCGTCGTCAAATTTACGGGATTTTTTTGCGTCTCGCTTGAACGCGAGTGTCGTTCTTGTTTTAGCCGTTAACAAAATCTAAAACTCAACGCTAAACATCCTTGCGGCCGATAGCGTACTTTTGACTCGATAACACCGCTGCTGTTACTCCGCTCACATGGAGCAGAGACGCTCTCCACAGCCCCACGCACACGGGGGCAAGAAGCCATTCAATTGCTCTGTGTGTGGGAAGTCCTTTTCATGGCCATCACATCTTCAGAGTCACCAGAGAACACACAAGGGCGAGAAGCCGTTCCTGTGCTCTGTGTGCGGGAAGACATTTGCACACTCATCACATCTTCAGAGTCACCAGAGAACACACACGGGCGAGAAGCCGTTCCTGTGTTCTGTGTGTGGGAAGACATTTGCACAGTCATCACATCTTCAGAGTCATCAGAGAACACACACGGGCGAGAAGCCATTCGTGTGCCCTGTGTGTGGGAAGACATTTTCAAAGTCATCAAATCTTCATAGTCATCAGAGAACACACACGGGCGAGAAGCCATTTCTGTGCCCTGTGTGTGGGAAGACATTTGCAGACTCATCAACCAGGAACAGGCATCAGACGGTCCACAATGATAGGAAACTGAAATCAAAAGCTGAAATTCAAGGTGCTGCAATGAGTTCTAAAGAAGTTTCCACCTTCGATCCCATGCAGTTGGATCCCGATAGATGGCTGGATGTAATGGAGTGGCTCGAGAGTCAACCAGAGAGCTCGGGGTGACTGAAAAAATATTACGTCATGTGGTTATACCTTTTAAGCCGTATCGAGTACTTTTGTGTGTTATTTTGAACATTTTAGTTTTATAGTTTTTTTGAGAGTTTAATGACGTGCCCAGTGGTGGTTTGTAATGTTATCGGGTTACTTGCCGAAATGGTGTGATGAGCACTGGTTGTGAGAGGGTTCAATTGTAGTCGTTAAGTGTCCCTGTTGAGCTAAAGTTGGAATGCGTCTGTAGGTACATCTTTACTCAACATTTTAAACGATTTTTGTCAAGTATATAGCTTTTTTTGATTGGTATTAATTGACTTTAGATAGTCGATATCAGGATGTACATTGATAACGCGATCGTTGGATATATGGCCTTGACTTCAACATGGACTCGCAGTGAAATGTGGTAAATTAATAAGGAAATCAATGATACTTTAACGTTTTGGTATTCCTGGAACGGAAATGGTTTGCATGGTACTGGAAATGTGTGAACATTTTGACGTAAAAATGATTGCAGATGAATAAAAACGTAATTTTAACAAATGTTTGTCCGGTCTTTAATTTATAATGTTCCTATGTTAAGATAATTTCAGGTGGAGGACCTCCGTCACACAAGTGTGCCCTTAACCCGCAGCATCTTGGCTGTCTACCCGATTAACACGTGTTCCTTGAGGGGAAAGGTCCCCGTAGTTAATCGTTCATCAACGTACCAGTCCCTAATCCCGAAGTATGTCCGGGATAAACTGTACTCTATAACATGTAAACTGTAATACTATAAACTATAACACTGAACATTAAACGATTATAAACTAGTGTTTTAATTTATAACCATTTAAACGGAGGTAAGGTATTATAATATCATTAGAAGTGTGGGGGCCGTTGGCCCCCGGGGTCCCTCCCGCCTGCATCCCCTATTCCGTTTACGTTACCCCACCTCCCTATTTCCCGCTACGGTTTCGCTGGTATTTGAACGTGACGCCCCTACTGTTACATCCTCGCGCCGCGCTCTCACGCTGCGAGCATACGTGCGCACAGCATCATCAATCAAACGCCATACTCCCCCTCTTTACACCGCTACGTACAGCTCTCGCACGCTGCGAGTGTGTGCCCGTCTATAGCCCTGTGCGGCACTCGCCTCCACGTCGAATAACCACGTACCAATGCGTATTCGTATCCGACACGTAACGAATGTATGCGCACTCACGTACACAGCTCGCCGCGGCACTCACTCACCACTGGATACTCGCGTTATGATCGCGCACCTGTATCACACACGGAGTGAACACACGCGACACCCACTCTCGCGCCGCTCTGCGCAGCGCTCCCCCGAGGCGAGCCGCAGCACTACACTCACCCCTGACTACTCGCGTTAGGATCGCGCACCTGTATCGCACCCGGGGTGGACGCACGCACACACACGCAGCTCCTCACGCGACACTCTGCACGACAAGATCACGCGAGACCACGCTTCGCTATTAATGATTTATTATATGCTACCTGCGAATTGATGTTGAATCAGTGAGTCGACGAGGCTGGCCTATTCCACCCAAACCTGTACCTATTCCCTATTTATTGGCTTACGCTACCCTACTTCACCTCCCCACTCACTGTTTGGTGCCCGCGGTGGTTCGCTGCTCCCTGTGCTAACAGCGCACCTCGATGAGTCGCGCGGACGCCCGGGTCGCTGGCTGGAGCCGCGGCTGGTCCGCTGGCCTGGAGAGAAGAGAGCGATTTCCCCTCTGTGCCTCTCTATTTATCCTCCCTACCTCAAAGGGGATGCTGCGCTGAACAATGGGCTCGTGCACCTCGAGCCCGCGCACGGCGGTTCCGGGCGCTTTTGATCTGCTAATCAGTGAGCGGCGTTGGCGGCGTACATCCTAATTACTCCCTTACCCTTCTTAACAATGGGGCCTGCGCGCTCAAGCGTAATTATCCCAACCCGCCATGACTATGCGCAACAGCTCCTGCGGTCCCGCTATTCATGCTGTCCCGTCCCTCCCCTGCTTGCCCCGTCGACCCGTGGGGGTGTGTGTGGGGGGAAATGCGCCTCAACCGCGGTGGCCGAATGCCCCATGCCGCGACCACACCATATTAAGGCTGGTCGCAGCGCAGCGGCGCAACGTAGCACGGGGGAGGTCGTCCAATTCCCTGATCGCCGGAAACCGTGAGAGTTAACCCCGATAAGGGTTTCTCGGATGAAAACCGGTCGGCCAGGTGACCTCCCCTCGGAGCTCTATGGGGGGGGGGGGGGGGGGAATAGCGTGCGGGTGTGTTCGTGTGAGGTGAGGTGAGGGAGACGCGGGGTTGGCTCCGTTGCTTGGTGGTGGCGAGGTCGGGGATTTGGGCGCCTGCCGAACGGCTTCGTGGCGGCGGCATCACAGTATTATTAGTTTTGAACAACAAAAATGGAGGTTCGTGATTATTATCGCATAATAATAATTATAATTGCACTGTGATAATGTTAGAATCACGCTTTGGCCATATGCATGTTAAGTGAATGCGAACCGGGGGTAGGACATGCAATATTTGAATCTCATTACAATTATTAAAATCCCACTGTAGTCGCATTAGAATCAAACTGTCCACTGTTGGATGAAAGGGGAAAAGCAGCTCCGCCTGCGCAGACAGCAGCAGCAGAAGTGCGGGAGCAGCAGAAGCAGCAGCAGCAGCAGGCGCTGCCACCGCGGCAACAGCAGCTGCAGCAGCAGCAGCAGACCTCCACCGACGCTGCTGATGGTCACGCGCAGCCAATGACTGACGGCGGGGAAGATGGTTTCACCGTCGTTGAGTCGAGAAAGCGGAAGGCGAGAGGAGGCAATGCGGGGGGGGGGGGGCGCGGTGGCACCCTTCCAAAACGCGTGGCCGCCGCCGAGAAAGACAACAGCGACAGTGACGAACGGGACAACCGCCCGAACGCAACAGCAGGGCGCGGCGGTAATCTAAAAATTACTGTAAACTAGTATTGTTAGTAAACTCTAATTTTGTGAACTCTAACAATATAACCTATGAGCTATACATTATAACACTATACAATAACATAATTAACTAGTGTTATAGATTAGAACAACCTACCTTGAAGTGTGATTTTCGAATCGCATTCGAATTATTCGAATCACTCCGTGGTCCTCTTCGAATCACACTACGGTCGTAAGTATGTAACATGTATGTATGTAACATATCTGTTTGTAGTAAGTATATGTGCATGTAACATGTATGCATGTAACATGTATGTATGTAACATGGTACATGCATGCATGTAACATGTATGTATGTAACATGTATGTATGTAATATGGACGTGCGAACCAAGGGTGGGATATGTGAAACGGAACGTGCAGGATCAGGATGGGATTAAACTTATTTGAATAACACTTTGGTAGTATAAGGATCAAGCTGTCCACTGCTGGATGAATGTTCCATCTCAATGGCATCAAATAGCAATATTCAGTATGAATATGTAAAATAATCGCACAAACCCAATATTAGCCCGTGAAATAATGAATCGTTACAATTGTAATGACTCCGGACTCAGACTGCAGAGGGTTCTTTTATTTAGCCTTTAATGCGGTTTCAGACTCCAGGCGTCACGATATAGCAACGACGACGACGAGACAGCAACCAGCCAACACAGCCCCGAACCGCACTCTACAGATATGTATGTAAATTATCTGTTCAATCAAACCGGGGATCGGATATGTGAACTGTGGGGGGAGCGTACAGGACAAGAATCGCATTCAAATTTTATAATAACAATATGGTTGTATTAGCATTTTAATGGGCTTTAATGTATGTTATGTGCAAAGCAAATCGTTAGTAGTAAATGCGAGGGAGGGGTTAAGAGGTGCACGTTTAATCCAGTTATAACATTTATTTTAGCATCATATTTAAGAACACTGTTGTTGATAAGAATTCGTCTGGACATGGCACGTGCCTTGTTCTACTCGTTCAACCAAAATTAGTACAACGTCGGTCATACAGGAGTGTGATTTCATTCATGAGTAGTATTCACAGAGCCCCGATGTCACTAACCTACCTAAAGTTATGGTTAAACAAAGTAATCTTGAGTGACTTAATTCTCAGCTCAGACATGATCATCGCAATCATTTCCAAAGACGTGTGGGGTCTTGCGAGAGCAGGTCCCGACTACAAACAGCTGAGCAGCTGAATCGGAAGTAGCTGCGTCGCCCTCGAAATGTGATGTTGCTGCTGTTGTTGTCGCTATTGTTGTTGCTGCTGTAGTTGCTTTTGTTGCTGTGATAAACGCAGGGAGGTGGTGTTCCGTGATGGGATGACGCCTTTGATTAAAGTCTCTGATCAAACTCACCCGATTGACGCCATTGATCGTCGCATTTGATCAACTCTGATATTGTATACTCTCACATGTTAAGCTCTTTCATAGTGAAACATAATATAACCTATGAACTACAACCTATCCATTGTAACGCTGTAAAAGAATATTACCTATTGGGTTTCACTCCCTCGTCGAGAAGGCCGCTCTCTTCCTTTTCTAAAGTTACATGCTAATTTCTCTGCATTCACTTTAAATAGAGGACAAAGTTTTTCCATTTATTCAAAATAAGCGCATAATTACACACTGAGATGCACTTACATATTCATGCATGAAGCACAATGGGCACATTACCCTTCGGTATGTTAATAGACATGCGGATTGTGCATTCCAAAATTAACAATCGAATGCAAATATCCTGAAAGACAAAGGATTGGATCCTCGGGGGGAGTTATAAGGCGGCTCAGGAGCAGAGCTCAATGCCATTTCGAGAGGGAACTTGATGAGGTTGGACGCTCGACTCGTCGCTCTGCTGATTGCCCTTCAACCGCGAGACAACGCAGCCTGCCGAGCACAATTGCTGTGTCGACAGTTAGGCGACTTTGCGTCGTGAGAGTTCGTGGCGACATCTTCAGACGGGTTATAGACATCGATATACTGTGAATCTCCAATTAAGTGTCTATTTTCGCGGATGAACTCTTAAACGTTTTCGTCGTTAAATTAGCGGTATTTTTTTGCGTCTCGGTTAGACGCGAGTGTCGTTCTTGTTTTAGTAGTTAACAAAACTCAACGCTAAACATCCTTGCGGCCGATAGCGTACTTTTGACTCGATAACACCACTGCTGTTACTACGCTCACATGGAGCAGAGACGCTCTCCACAGCCCCACGCACACGGAGACAAGAAGCCATTCAATTGCTCTGTGTGTGGTAAGTCCTTTTCACGGCCATCACATCTTCAGAGCCACCAGAGAACACACACGGGCGAGAAGCCGTTCCTGTGTTCTGTGTGTGGGAAGGCATTTGCACAATCGTCAACTCTTCAAACTCATCAGAGAACGCACACGGGCGAGAAGCCATTCGTGTGCCCTGTGTGTGGGAAGACATTTTCAAAGTCATCAAATCTTCATAGTCATCAGAGAACACACACGGGCGAGAAGCCATTCGTGTGCCCTGTGTGTGGGAAGACATTTTCAAAGTCATCAAATCTTCATAGTCATCAGAGAACACACACGGGCGAGAAGCCATTCCTGTGCCCTGTGTGTGGGAAGACATTTGCAGACTCATCAACTCTTCATAGTCATCAGAGAACACACACGGGCGAGAAGCCATTCCTGTGCCCTGTGTGTGGGAAGACATTTTCCAAGTCAACAAATCTTCATAGTCATCAGAGAACACACACGGGCGAGAAGCCATTCCTGTGCCCTGTGTGTGGGAAGACATTTGCAGACTCATCAACCAGGAACAGGCATCAGAAGGTCCACAATGATAGGAAACTGAAATCAAAAGCTGAAATTCAAGGTGCTGCAATGAGTTCTAAAGAAGTTTCCACCTTCGATCCCATGCAGTTGGATCCCGAGAGATGGCTGGATGTAATGGAGTGGCTCGAGAGTCAACCAGAGAGCTCGGAGTGACTGAAAAAAAATTACGTCATGTGGTTATACCTTTTAAATCCGTATCGAGTACTTTTGTGTATAATTTTGACCATTTTAGTTTTACAGTTTTTGAGAGTTTAATGACGTGCACAGTGGTGGTTTGTAATGTTATCGGATTACTTGCCGAAGTGGTGTGATGAGCACTGGTTGTGAGAGGGTTCAATTGTAGTCGTTAAGTGTTCCTGTTGAGCTAAAGTTGGAATGCGTCTGTAGTTAGATCTTTACTCAACATTTTAAACGATTTTTTTTTCAAGTATATAGCTGTATTAATCGACTTAGATAGCTGTTTTCAGGATGTACATTGATGACGCGTTCGTTGGATATATGGCCTTGACTTCAACATAGACGCACAGTGAACAAATGTGGTGAACTAATAAGGAAATAATGGGGAATGATACTTTAACGCTTTGGTATTCCTGGAACGGATATGGTTTGCATTGTACTGGAAATGTAATAAATATTCCCTTCGAGTTTTGACGTAAAAATGATTGCAGATGAATAAAAACGTATTTTTAACAAATGTTTGTCCGTTCTTTATTTTATAATGTTCCTAGAAAAAACATGTTAAGCGAGTTTCAGGTGGAGGATCTCCGTCACACAAGTGTGCCCTTAACCGGCAGCATCTTGGCTGTCTAACCGATTAACACGTGTTCCTTGAGGGGAAAGGTCCCCGTAGTTAATCGTTCATCAACGTAACAGTCCCTAATCCAAAGTATGTCGGGGATAAACTGTACTCTATAACATGTAAACTGTAATACTATAAACGATAACACTAAACATTAAATGATTATAAACTAGTGTTTTAATTTATAACCATATAAACGGAGGTAAGGTATTATAATATCATTAGAAGCATCAGAATCACAGTGTGGTCGTATAAGAATCGCACTCTGCTAATATGTTTGTATAGTGTACGTGCAAGGATCGGATAAAAATTATTACAATTACAACATGGTCATATTACAATCACGATTTTCACTGCTAGATGTCATCGAATAACAAAAGACGGAATTATTTATATAAATACAAGCACAAACCCATTATAAACTCATGAGATTATGAATCGTTACAATTATTATAACAATCACAAATTGTGACAAAGCGACATTCCCACAAGCAAAACACCACGCTCACGTGACGAATTCTTAAACAAACTGCAACACTCAAGTGACAGAACTCAACAAAAAAACGCCGCAATAAAAAGAACAACATCAATGGACAAATCCTAAAAACAGACAACACACGCACGTTAGTAGCTGTTAGAAGAAGACAACACCAAGCACCTTCAACTATACACATTGTACAGCCAACTCGTAAATGGGGCGGTATATGACAGTCTTCGCTGCTGTCGACGGGGCCAAGCAGCGAGTGTTTAACTCCATTGTTTCAGAATCCGTGTCATCACCCGGCCACAGCGCCTTAGCCAAACTACATCTCCCCAACAAGGCAGCCTTCCCTATGCTGTGTATTTTAGCAGTATATTTACTGACGCACTTGAAGATAACAATTAGTCTAGAAAAGGCAGCCGACTTGTTCTACCAACATGATTTCAATTTATATCCGAAAGAAGTATGAGTTCATTCATGAGTAGTATTCACTAAGCACCGATGGCACTAACCTACATACAGTTATGATTAAACAAAGTAAACATTAGTCGCTCATCTCAGCTCAGACATGATCATAGCAATTATTTCCAAATCCGTGTCGGGTCCCACGAGAACAGGGCACGTCCACAAACTCTCAAATTGTAAACTCACATTGCATACTCTAACATTATAAACTCTAACAATGTAACCTTTAAACTATGAGCTATACATTGCGACGCTTTAAAATAACACTACAAACTAGTGTTATAGTAAACTATAATGATGTGAACTCTAACAATATAAGCTATGAGCGATACATTATAACGCTATAAAATAACATCATAAGCTAGTGTTACAGAATAGAACACCGTACATTGAAGTGTGATATTCGAATCTCATTCGAATTCTTAGCTTCACACCGTGATCCTATAGGAATCACACTATGCTCGTGAGTATGTAACATGTCTGTATGTAATATGTATGCATGTAAAATGTATGTATGTAACATGTATGCATGTAAAATGTATGTATGTAATATGGACGTGCCAACCAAGGGTGGAATATGTGAAATGGAAGGTTCAGGATCAAGATGGGATTACAATTATTCGAATAACACTTTGGTAGTATTAGGATCAAGCTGTCCACTGCTGGATGAATGTTCCATCTCAATGGCATCAAATAGCAATATTCAGTATGAGTATGTAAAATAATCGCACAAACCAATATTAGCCCGTGAAATAATGAATCGTTACAATTGTAATGACTCCGGACTCAGACTGCAGAGGGTTCTTTTATTTAGCCTTTAACGCGGTTTCAGACCCCAGGCGTCACGATATAGCAACGAC
The DNA here is from genome assembly GCF_015708825.2 of Lethenteron reissneri. Lineage (NCBI taxonomy): Eukaryota > Metazoa > Chordata > Hyperoartia > Petromyzontiformes > Petromyzontidae > Lethenteron > Lethenteron reissneri. The sequence goes on from NW_026891711.1 coordinate 73,295, forward strand.
GACGACGAGACAGCAACCAGCCAACACAGCCCCTAACCTCGTTCCTCACCTCTTGTCCCTTAGTTGACGCACTGTCTTTACATCACCCACCTCTATGACCTCTACCTGACCCCGCCATGGGCGGAGCAACTTGGGGGATTTTCCCGGTGGCACCTGTGGGCAATACAACCATGCCCTGTCCCCCACTGCTCATGGAAGCACGTGTTCCCGCCGCCCCGAGTTCTTTTCATTAGCGGCTTGCGCTCTGGTGGGGAAAGGTCCTCGTTATGAATCGTTTCGCAACGTTCAGGTCCAGAAAACCGAAGTACACCGGGAATCACCTGTACTAAAAAAACATGTAAACTGATAACACTATAAACAATAACACTAAACATTAAACGACAAAAAACCTACCAACTGGTTTTATAATTTATACCACCATAAACGCAGGTACGGTATTTAAATCTCATTAGAAGTATTAAAATCGCACTCTACACATATTTATGTAAATTATCTGTTCAATCGAACCGGGGGTCGGATATGTGAACTGTGGGGGTACAGGGCAAGAATCGCATTTAAATTTTAGAATAACAATATTGTCGTATTAGCATTTTACTGTGCTTGAATGTATATTATGTGCAAGTGCAAATCGTTAGTCGTAAATGCGAGGGAGGGTTAAGAGGTGCACGTTTAATCCAATGTTAACATTTATTTTAGCATCATATTTAAGGACACTGTTGTTGATAAGAATTCGTCTGGACATGGCACGTGCCTTGTTCTACTCGATCAACCAAAATTAGTACAATGTCGGTCATACAAGAGTGTGATTTCATTCATGAGTAGTATTCACAGAGCCCCGATGACACTAACCTACCTAAAGTTATGGTCAAACAAAGTAATCTTGAGTGACTTAATTCTCAGCTCAGGCATGATCATCGCAATCATTTCCAAAGACTTGTGGGGTCCTGTGAGAGCAGGTCCCGACTATAAACAGCTGGGCAGCAAAATCGGAAGTAGCTGTGTCGCCCTCGAAATGTGATGTTGCTGCTGTTGTTGTCGCTGCTGTTGCTGCTGTAGTTGCTTCTGTTGCTGCAATAAACGCAGGGAGGTGGTGTTCCGTGATGGGATGACGCCTTTGATTAAAGCCTCTGATCAAACTCACCCGATTGACGCCCTTGATCGTCGCATTTGATCAACTCTGATATTGTATACTCTCACATGTTAAGCTCTATCATAGTGAAACATAATATTATAACATATGAACTACAACCTATCCATTGTAACGCTGTAAACGAATATTATCCATTGGGTTTCACTCCCTCGTCGAGAAGGCCGATCTCTTCCTTTTCCAAAGTTACATGCTAATTTCTCTGCATTCACTTTAAATCGAGGACAATGTTTTTTCATTTATTCAAAATAAGCGCACAATTACACACTGAGAGATGCACTTACATATTCACGCATGAAGCACAATGGGCACATTACCCTCAGTATGTTAATAGACATGCGGATTTTGCATTCCAAAATTAACTTTCGAATGCAAATATCCTGAAAGACAAAGGATTGGATCCTAGGGGGGGGAGTTATAAGGCGGCTCAGAAGCAGAGCTCAATGCCATTTCGAGAGGGAACTTGATGAGGTTGGACGCTCGACTCGTCGCTCTGCTGATCGCCCTTCAACCGCGAGACAACGCAGCCTGGCGAGCACAATTGCTGTGTCGATAGTTAGGCGACTTTGCGTTGGGAGAGTTCGTGGCGACATCTTCAGACGGGTTCCAGACATCGATATACCGTGAATCTCCAAGTAAGTGTCTATTTTCGGGGATAAACTCTTAAACGTTTTCGTCGTCAAATTAGCGGGATTTTTTTGCGTCTCGGTTAGAGTGTCGTTCTTGTTTTAGCAGTTAACACAATCCAAAACTCAACGCTAAACATCCTTGCGGCCGATAGCGTACTTTTGACTCAATAACCAGGAACAGGCATCAGACGGTCCACAATGATAGGAAACTGAAATCAAAAGCTGAAATTCAAGGTGCTGCAATGAGTTCTAAAGAAGTTTCCACCTTCGATCCCATGCAGTTGGATCCCGATAGATGGCTGGATGTAATGGAGTGGCTCGAGAGTCAACCAGAGAGCTCGGGGTGACTGAAAAAATATTACGTCATGTGGTTATACCTTTTAAGCCGTATCGAGTACTTTTGTGTGTTATTTTGAACATTTTAGTTTTATAGTTTTTTTGAGAGTTTAATGACGTGCCCAGTGGTGGTTTGTAATGTTATCGGGTTACTTGCCGAAATGGTGTGATGAGCACTGGTTGTGAGAGGGTTCAATTGTAGTCGTTAAGTGTCCCTGTTGAGCTAAAGTTGGAATGCGTCTGTAGGTACATCTTTACTCAACATTTTAAACGATTTTTGTCAAGTATATAGCTTTTTTTGATTGGTATTAATTGACTTTAGATAGTCGATATCAGGATGTACATTGATAACGCGATCGTTGGATATATGGCCTTGACTTCAACATGGACTCGCAGTGAAATGTGGTAAATTAATAAGGAAATCAATGATACTTTAACGTTTTGGTATTCCTGGAACGGAAATGGTTTGCATGGTACTGGAAATGTGTGAACATTTTGACGTAAAAATGATTGCAGATGAATAAAAACGTATTTTTAACAAATGTTTGTCCGGTCTTTAATTTATAATGTTCCTATGTTAAGATAATTTCAGGTGGAGGACCTCCGTCACACAAGTGTGCCCTTAACCCGCAGCATCTTGGCTGTCTACCCGATTAACACGTGTTCCTTGAGGGGAAAGGTCCCCGTAGTTAATCGTTCATCAACGTACCAGTCCCTAATCCCGAAGTATGTCCGGGATAAACTGTACTCTATAACATGTAAACTGTAATACTATAAACTATAACACTGAACATTAAACGATTATAAACTAGTGTTTTAATTTATAACCATTTAAACGGAGGTAAGGTATTATAATATCATTAGAAGTGTGGGGGCCGTTGGCCCCCGGGGTCCCTCCCGCCTGCATCCCCTATTCCGTTTACGTTACCCCACCTCCCTATTACCCGCTACGGTTTCGCCGGCATTCGAACGCGACGCCCCTACTGTTACAGCCTCGCGCCGCGCTCCCACGCTGCGAGCATACGTGCGCACAGCATCATCAATCAAACGCCATACTCCCCCTCTTTACACCGCTACGTACAGCTCTCGCACGCTGCGAGTGTGTGCCCGTCTATAGCCCTGTGCGGCACTCGCCTCCACGTCGAATAGCCACGTACCAATGCGCATTCGTATCCGACACGTAACGAATGTATGCGCACTCACGTAACAGCTCCCCGCGGCACTCACTCACCACTGGGTACTCGCGTTATGATCGCGCACCTGTATCACACAAAACGACTGATTGTCCGCTTAACAGCCTCGCCTGTAAACCACCATTGGTGATAGTGTTGTTTGAGAGCAGCTATTAAAGTCGTTTTGGCAAACGAGGTGGTGGCTGACCAAACCATGCCTCGCTGTTTGTCTCCCGAGTGATGACGGATACAAACCAGACCAAGTGGAGACCACGTACCAGATCGGATTTTAGTTACTGATGTTAGAGTGATTGTATTGCAAGTGTGGTCACTACGCGTCTGTACGTGCTCACACACGAAGCTCGGCGATTTTTGGCAACGCCACGGGGCTGCATTCACTTTAAATCGAGGACAATGGAGGGCATGGGGAACGTGTTTTTCCATTTATTCAGAATAAGTGCATAATGACACACTGAGATGCACTTACATATTCATGCTTGAAGCACAATGGGCACATTACCCATCAGTATGTTAATATATATGCGGATTGTGCCTTCCAAAATTAACAATCGAATGCAAATATCCTGAAAGACAAAGGATTGGATCCTAGGGGGGGAGTTATAAGGCGGCTCAGAAACAGAGCTCAATGCCATTTCGAGAGGGAACTTGATGAGGTTGGACGCTCGACTCGTCGCTCTGCTGATCGCCCTTCAACCGAGAGACAACGCAGCCTGGCGAGCACAATTGCTGTGTCGACAGTTAGGCGACTTTGCGTCGGGAGAGTTCGTGGCGACATCTTCAGACGGGTTCCAGACATCGATAGACCGTGAATCTCCAAGTAAGTGTCTATTTTCGCGGATAAAATCTTAAACGTGTTCGTCGTCAAATTTACGGGATTTTTTTGCGTCTCGCTTGAACGCGAGTGTCGTTCTTGTTTTAGCAGTTAACAAAATCTAAAACTCAACGCTAAACATCCTTGCGGCCGATAGCGTACTTTTGACTCGATAACACCGCTGCTGTTACTCCGCTCACATGGAGCAGAGACGCTCTCCACAGCCCCACGCACACGGGGGCAAGAAGCCATTCAATTGCTCTGTGTGTGGGAAGTCCTTTTCATGGCCATCACATCTTCAGAGACACCAGAGAACACACACGGGCGAGAAGCCGTTCCTGTGCTCTGTGTGCGGGAAGACATTTGCACACTCATCACATCTTCAGAGTCACCAGAGAACACACAAGGGCGAGAAGCCGTTCCTGTGCTCTGTGTGCGGGAAGACATTTGCACACTCATCACATCTTCAGAGTCACCAGAGAACACACACGGGCGAGAAGCCGTTCCTGTGTTCTGTGTGTGGGAAGACATTTGCACAGTCATCACATCTTCAGAGTCATCAGAGAACACACACGGGCGAGAAGCCATTCGTGTGCCCTGTGTGTGGGAAAACATTTTCAAAGTCATCAAATCTTCATAGTCATCAGAGAACACACACGGGCGAGAAGCCATTTCTGTGCCCTGTGTGTGGGAAGACATTTGCAGACTCATCAACCAGGAACAGGCATCAGAAGGTCCACAATGATAGGAAACTGAAATCAAAAGCTGAAATTCAAGGTGCTGCAATGAGTTCTAAAGAAGTTTCCACCTTCGATCCCATGCAGTTGGATCCCGATAGATGGCTGGATGTAATGGAGTGGCTCGAGAGTCAACCAGAGAGCTCGGGGTGACTGAAAAAATATTACGTCATGTGGTTATACCTTTTAAGCCGTATCGAGTACTTTTGTGTGTTATTTTGAACATTTTAGTTTTATAGTTTTTTTGAGAGTTTAATGACGTGCCCAGTGGTGGTTTGTAATGTTATCGGGTTACTTGCCGAAATGGTGTGATGAGCACTGGTTGTGAGAGGGTTCAATTGTAGTCGTTAAGTGTCCCTGTTGAGCTAAAGTTGGAATGCGTCTGTAGGTACATCTTTACTCAACATTTTAAACGATTTTTGTCTAGTATATAGCTTTTTTTGATTGGTATTAATTGACTTTAGATAGTCGATATCAGGATGTACATTGATAACGCGATCGTTGGATATATGGCCTTGACTTCAACATGGACTCGCAGTGAAATGTGGTAAATTAATAAGGAAATCAATGATACTTTAACGTTTTGGTATTCCTGGAACGGAAATGGTTTGCATGGTACTGGAAATGTGTGAACATTTTGACGTAAAAATGATTGCAGATGAATAAAAACGTAATTTTAACAAATGTTTGTCCGGTCTTTAATTTATAATGTTCCTATGTTAAGATAATTTCAGGTGGAGGACCTCCGTCACACAAGTGTGCCCTTAACCCGCAGCATCTTGGCTGTCTACCCGATTAACACGTGTTCCTTGAGGGGAAAGGTCCCCGTAGTTAATCGTTCATCAACGTACCAGTCCCTAATCCCGAAGTATGTCCGGGATAAACTGTACTCTATAACATGTAAACTGTAATACTATAAACTATAACACTGAACATTAAACGATTATAAACTAGTGTTTTAATTTATAACCATTTAAACGGAGGTAAGGTATTATAATATCATTAGAAGTGTGGGGGCCGTTGGCCCCCGGGGTCCCTCCCGCCTGCATCCCCTATTCCGTTTACGTTACCCCACCTCCCTATTACCCGCTACGGTTTCGCCGGCATTCGAACGCGACGCCCCTACTGTTACAGCCTCGCGCCGCGCTCCCACGCTGCGAGCATACGTGCGCACAGCATCATCAATCAAACGCCATACTCCCCCTCTTTACACCGCTACGTACAGCTCTCGCACGCTGCGAGTGTGTGCCCGTCTATAGCCCTGTGCGGCACTCGCCTCCACGTCGAATAACCACGTACCAATGCGCATTCGTATCCGACACGTAACGAATGTATGCGCACTCACGTAACAGCTCCCCGCGGCACTCACTCACCACTGGGTACTCGCGTTATGATCGCGCACCTGTATCACACAAAACGACTGATTGTCCGCTTAACAGCCTCGCCTGTAAACCACCATTGGTGATAGTGTTGTTTGAGAGCAGCTATTAAAGTCGTTTTGGCAAACGAGGTGGTGGCTGACCAAACCATGCCTCGCTGTTTGTCTCCCGAGTGATGACGGATACAAACCAGACCAAGTGGAGACCACGTACCAGATCGGATTTTAGTTACTGATGTTAGAGTGATTGTATTGCAAGTGTGGTCACTACGCGTCTGTACGTGCTCACACACGAAGCTCGGCGATTTTTGGCAACGCCACGGGGCTGCATTCACTTTAAATCGAGGACAATGGAGGGCATGGGGAACGTGTTTTTCCATTTATTCAGAATAAGTGCATAATGACACACTGAGATGCACTTACATATTCATGCTTGAAGCACAATGGGCACATTACCCATCAGTATGTTAATATATATATATATGCGGATTGTGCCTTCCAAAATTAACAATCGAATGCAAATATCCTGAAAGACAAAGGATTGGATCCTAGGGGGGGAGTTATAAGGCGGCTCAGAAGCAGAGCTCAATGCCATTTCGAGAGGGAACTTGATGAGGTTGGACGCTCGACTCGTCGCTCTGCTGATCGCCCTTCAACCGCGAGACAACGCAGCCTGGCGAGCACAATTGCTGCGTCGACAGTTAGGCGACTTTGCGTCGGGAGAGTTCGTGGCGACATCTTCAAACGGGTTCCAGACATCGATATACCGTGAATCTCCAAATAAGTGTCTATTTTCGCGGATAAAATCTTAAACGTGTTCGTCGTCAAATTTACGGGATTTTTTTGCGTCTCGCTTGAACGCGAGTGTCGTTCTTGTTTTAGCCGTTAACAAAATCTAAAACTCAACGCTAAACATCCTTGCGGCCGATAGCGTACTTTTGACTCGATAACACCGCTGCTGTTACTCCGCTCACATGGAGCAGAGACGCTCTCCACAGCCCCACGCACACGGGCGCAAGAAGCCATTCAATTGCTCTGTGTGTGGGAAGTCCTTTTCATGGCCATCACATCTTCAGAGACACCAGAGAACACACACGGGCGAGAAGCCGTTCCTGTGCTCTGTGTGCGGGAAGACATTTGCACACTCATCACATCTTCAGAGTCACCAGAGAACACACACGGGCGAGAAGCCGTTCCTGTGCTCTGTGTGCGGGAAGACATTTGCACACTCATCACATCTTCAGAGTCACCAGAGAACACACAAGGGCGAGAAGCCGTTCCTGTGCTCTGTGTGCGGGAAGACATTTGCACACTCATCACATCTTCAGAGTCACCAGAGAACACACACGGGCGAGAAGCCGTTCCTGTGTTCTGTGTGTGGGAAGACATTTGCACAGTCATCACATCTTCAGAGTCATCAGAGAACACACACGGGCGAGAAGCCATTCGTGTGCCCTGTGTGTGGGAAGACATTTTCAAAGTCATCAAATCTTCATAGTCATCAGAGAACACACACGGGCGAGAAGCCATTTCTGTGCCCTGTGTGTGGGAAGACATTTGCAGACTCATCAACCAGGAACAGGCATCAGAAGGTCCACAATGATAGGAAACTGAAATCAAAAGCTGAAATTCAAGGTGCTGCAATGAGTTCTAAAGAAGTTTCCACCTTCGATCCCATGCAGTTGGATCCCGATAGATGGCTGGATGTAATGGAGTGGCTCGAGAGTCAACCAGAGAGCTCGGGGTGACTGAAAAAATATTACGTCATGTGGTTATACCTTTTAAGCCGTATCGAGTACTTTTGTGTGTTATTTTGAACATTTTAGTTTTATAGTTTTTTTGAGAGTTTAATGACGTGCCCAGTGGTGGTTTGTAATGTTATCGGGTTACTTGCCGAAATGGTGTGATGAGCACTGGTTGTGAGAGGGTTCAATTGTAGTCGTTAAGTGTCCCTGTTGAGCTAAAGTTGGAATGCGTCTGTAGGTACATCTTTACTCAACATTTTAAACGATTTTTGTCAAGTATATAGCTTTTTTTGATTGGTATTAATTGACTTTAGATAGTCGATATCAGGATGTACATTGATAACGCGATCGTTGGATATATGGCCTTGACTTCAACATGGACTCGCAGTGAAATGTGGTAAATTAATAAGGAAATCAATGATACTTTAACGTTTTGGTATTCCTGGAACGGAAATGGTTTGCATGGTACTGGAAATGTGTGAACATTTTGACGTAAAAATGATTGCAGATGAATAAAAACGTATTTTCAACAAATGTTTGTCCGGTCTTTAATTTATAATGTTTCTATGTTAAGATAATTTCAGGTGGAGGACCTCCGTCACACAAGTGTGCCCTTAACCCGCAGCATCTTGGCTGTCTACCCGATTAACACGTGTTCCTTGAGGGGAAAGGTCCCCGTAGTTAATCGTTCATCAACGTACCAGTCCCTAATCCCGAAGTATGTCCGGGATAAACTGTACTCTATAACATGTAAACTGTAATACTATAAACTATAACACTGAACATTAAACGATTATAAACTAGTGTTTTAATTTATAACCATTTAAACGGAGGTAAGGTATTATAATATCATTAGAAGTGTGGGGGCCGTTGGCCCCCGGGGTCCCTCCCGCCTGCATCCCCTATTCCGTTTACGTTACCCCACCTCCCTATTACCCGCTACGGTTTCGCTGGTATTTGAACGTGACGCCCCTACTGTTACAGCCTCGCGCCGCGCTCCCACGCTGCGAGCATACGTGCGCACAGCATCATCAATCAAACGCCATACTCCCCCTCTTTACACCGCTACGTACAGCTCTCGCACGCTGCGAGTGTGTGCCCGTCTATAGCCCTGTGCGGCACTCGCCTCCACGTCGAATAACCACGTACCAATGCGCATTCGTATCCGACACGTAACGAATGTATGCGCACTCACGTAACAGCTCCCCGCGGCACTCACTCACCACTGGGTACTCGCGTTATGATCGCGCACCTGTATCACACAAAACGACTGATTGTCCGCTTAACAGCCTCGCCTGTAAACCACCATTGGTGATAGTGTTGTTTGAGAGCAGCTATTAAAGTCGTTTTGGCAAACGAGGTGGTGGCTGACCAAACCATGCCTCGCTGTTTGTCTCCCGAGTGATGACGGATACAAACCAGACCAAGTGGAGACCACGTACCAGATCGGATTTTAGTTACTGATGTTAGAGTGATTGTATTGCAAGTGTGGTCACTACGCGTCTGTACGTGCTCACACACGAAGCTCGGCGATTTTTGGCAACGCCACGGGGCTGCATTCACTTTAAATCGAGGACAATGGAGGGCATGGGGAACGTGTTTTTCCATTTATTCAGAATAAGTGCATAATGACACACTGAGATGCACTTACATATTCATGCTTGAAGCACAATGGGCACATTACCCATCAGTATGTTAATATATATATATGCGGATTGTGCCTTCCAAAATTAACAATCGAATGCAAATATCCTGAAAGACAAAGGATTGGATCCTAGGGGGGGAGTTATAAGGCGGCTCAGAAGCAGAGCTCAATGCCATTTCGAGAGGGAACTTGATGAGGTTGGACGCTCGACTCGTCGCTCTGCTGATCGCCCTTCAACCGCGAGACAACGCAGCCTGGCGAGCACAATTGCTGCGTCGACAGTTAGGCGACTTTGCGTCGGGAGAGTTCGTGGCGACATCTTCAAACGGGTTCCAGACATCGATATACCGTGAATCTCCAAGTAAGTGTCTATTTTCGCGGATAAAATCTTAAACGTGTTCGTCGTCAAATTTACGGGATTTTTTTGCGTCTCGCTTGAACGCGAGTGTCGTTCTTGTTTTAGCCGTTAACAAAATCTAAAACTCAACGCTAAACATCCTTGCGGCCGATAGCGTACTTTTGACTCGATAACACCGCTGCTGTTACTCCGCTCACATGGAGCAGAGACGCTCTCCACAGCCCCACGCACACGGGGGCAAGAAGCCATTCAATTGCTCTGTGTGTGGGAAGTCCTTTTCATGGCCATCACATCTTCAGAGACACCAGAGAACACACACGGGCGAGAAGCCGTTCCTGTGCTCTGTGTGCGGGAAGACATTTGCACACTCATCACATCTTCAGAGTCACCAGAGAACACACACGGGCGAGAAGCCGTTCCTGTGCTCTGTGTGCGGGAAGACATTTGCACACTCATCACATCTTCAGAGTCACCAGAGAACACACAAGGGCGAGAAGCCGTTCCTGTGCTCTGTGTGCGGGAAGACATTTGCACACTCATCACATCTTCAGAGTCACCAGAGAACACACACGGGCGAGAAGCCGTTCCTGTGTTCTGTGTGTGGGAAGACATTTGCACAGTCATCACATCTTCAGAGTCATCAGAGAACACACACGGGCGAGAAGCCATTTCTGTGCCCTGTGTGTGGGAAGACATTTGCAGACTCATCAACCAGGAACAGGCATCAGAAGGTCCACAATGATAGGAAACTGAAATCAAAAGCTGAAATTCAAGGTGCTGCAATGAGTTCTAAAGAAGTTTCCACCTTCGATCCCATGCAGTTGGATCCCGATAGATGGCTGGATGTAATGGAGTGGCTCGAGAGTCAACCAGAGAGCTCGGGGTGACTGAAAAAATATTACGTCATGTGGTTATACCTTTTAAGCCGTATCGAGTACTTTTGTGTGTTATTTTGAACATTTTAGTTTTATAGTTTTTTTGAGAGTTTAATGACGTGCCCAGTGGTGGTTTGTAATGTTATCGGGTTACTTGCCGAAATGGTGTGATGAGCACTGGTTGTGAGAGGGTTCAATTGTAGTCGTTAAGTGTCCCTGTTGAGCTAAAGTTGGAATGCGTCTGTAGGTACATCTTTACTCAACATTTTAAACGATTTTTGTCAAGTATATAGCTCTTTTTGATTGGTATTAATTGACTTTAGATAGTCGATATCAGGATGTACATTGATAACGCGATCGTTGGATATATGGCCTTGACTTCAACATGGACTCGCAGTGAAATGTGGTAAATTAATAAGGAAATCAATGATACTTTAACGTTTTGGTATTCCTGGAACGGAAATGGTTTGCATGGTACTGGAAATGTGTGAACATTTTGACGTAAAAATGTTTGCAGATGAATAAAACGTATTTTTAACAAATGTTTGTCCGGTCTTTAATTTATAATGTTCCTATGTTAAGATAATTTCAGGTGGAGGACCTCCGTCACACAAGTGTGCCCTTAACCCGCAGCATCTTGGCTGTCTACCCGATTAACACGTGTTCCTTGAGGGGAAAGGTCCCCGTAGTTAATCGTTCATCAACGTACCAGTCCCTAATCCCGAAGTATGTCCGGGATAAACTGTACTCTATAACATGTAAACTGTAATACTATAAACTATAACACTGAACATTAAACGATTATAAACTAGTGTTTTAATTTATAACCATTTAAACGGAGGTAAGGTATTATAATATCATTAGAAGTGTGGGGGCCGTTGGCCCCCGGGGTCCCTCCCGCCTGCATCCCCTATTCCGTTTACGTTACCCCACCTCCCTATTACCCGCTACGGTTTCGCTGGTATTTGAACGTGACGCCCCTACTGTTACAGCCTCGCGCCGCGCTCCCACGCTGCGAGCATACGTGCGCACAGCATCATCAATCAAACGCCATACTCCCCCTCTTTACACCGCTACGTACAGCTCTCGCACGCTGCGAGTGTGTGCCCGTCTATAGCCCTGTGCGGCACTCGCCTCCACGTCGAATAACCACGTACCAATGCGCATTCGTATCCGACACGTAACGAATGTATGCGCACTCACGTAACAGCTCCCCGCGGCACTCACTCACCACTGGGTACTCGCGTTATGATCGCGCACCTGTATCACACAAAACGACTGATTGTCCGCTTAACAGCCTCGCCTGTAAACCACCATTGGTGATAGTGTTGTTTGAGAGCAGCTATTAAAGTCGTTTTGGCAAACGAGGTGGTGGCTGACCAAACCATGCCTCGCTGTTTGTCTCCCGAGTGATGACGGATACAAACCAGACCAAGTGGAGACCACGTACCAGATCGGATTTTAGTTACTGATGTTAGAGTGATTGTATTGCAAGTGTGGTCACTACGCGTCTGTACGTGCTCACACACGAAGCTCGGCGATTTTTGGCAACGCCACGGGGCTGCATTCACTTTAAATCGAGGACAATGGAGGGCATGGGGAACGTGTTTTTCCATTTATTCAGAATAAGTGCATAATGACACACTGAGATGCACTTACATATTCATGCTTGAAGCACAATGGGCACATTACCCATCAGTATGTTAATATATATGCGGATTGTGCCTTCCAAAATTAACAATCGAATGCAAATATCCTGAAAGACAAAGGATTGGATCCTAGGGGGGGAGTTATAAGGCGGCTCAGAAGCAGAGCTCAATGCCATTTCGAGAGGGAACTTGATGAGGTTGGACGCTCGACTCGTCGCTCTGCTGATCGCCCTTCAACCGCGAGACAACGCAGCCTGGCGAGCACAATTGCTGCGTCGACAGTTAGGCGACTTTGCGTCGGGAGAGTTCGTGGCGACATCTTCAAACGGGTTCCAGACATCGATATACCGTGAATCTCCAAGTAAGTGTCTATTTTCGCGGATAAAATCTTAAACGTGTTCGTCGTCAAATTTACGGGATTTTTTTGCGTCTCGCTTGAACGCGAGTGTCGTTCTTGTTTTAGCCGTTAACAAAATCTAAAACTCAACGCTAAACATCCTTGCGGCCGATAGCGTACTTTTGACTCGATAACACCGCTGCTGTTACTCCGCTCACATGGAGCAGAGACGCTCTCCACAGCCCCACGCACACGGGGGCAAGAAGCCATTCAATTGCTCTGTGTGTGGGAAGTCCTTTTCATGGCCATCACATCTTCAAAGACACCAGAGAACACACACGGGCGAGAAGCCGTTCCTGTGCTCTGTGTGCGGGAAGACATTTGCACACTCATCACATCTTCAGAGTCACCAGAGAACACACACGGGCGAGAATCCGTTCCTGTGTTCTGTGTGTGGGAAGACATTTGCACAGTCATCACATCTTCAGAGTCATCAGAGAACACACACGGGCGAGAAGCCATTCGTGTGCCCTGTGTGTGGGAAGACATTTTCAAAGTCATCAAATCTTCATAGTCATCAGAGAACACACACGGGCGAGAAGCCATTCCTGTGCCCTGTGTGTGGGAAGACATTTTCCAAGTCATCAAATCTTCATAGTCATCAGAGAACACACACGGGCGAGAAGCCATTTTTGTGCCCTGTGTGTGGGAAGACATTTGCAGACTCATCAACCAGGAACAGGCATCAGAAGGTCCACAATGATAGGAAACTGAAATCAAAAGCTGAAATTCAAGGTGCTGCAATGAGTTCTAAAGAAGTTTCCACCTTCGATCCCATGCAGTTGGATCCCGATAGATGGCTGGATGTAATGGAGTGGCTCGAGAGTCAACCAGAGAGCTCGGGGTGACTGAAAAAATATTACGTCATGTGGTTATACCTTTTAAGCCGTATCGAGTACTTTTGTGTGTTATTTTGAACATTTTAGTTTTATAGTTTTTTTGAGAGTTTAATGACGTGCCCAGTGGTGGTTTGTAATGTTATCGGGTTACTTGCCGAAATGGTGTGATGAGCACTGGTTGTGAGAGGGTTCAATTGTAGTCGTTAAGTGTCCCTGTTGAGCTAAAGTTGGAATGCGTCTGTAGGTACATCTTTACTCAACATTTTAAACGATTTTTGTCAAGTATATAGCTTTTTTTGATTGGTATTAATTGACTTTAGATAGTCGATATCAGGATGTACATTGATAACGCGATCGTTGGATATATGGCCTTGACTTCAACATGGACTCGCAGTGAAATGTGGTAAATTAATAAGGAAATCAATGATACTTTAACGTTTTGGTATTCCTGGAACGGAAATGGTTTGCATGGTACTGGAAATGTGTGAACATTTTGACGTAAAAATGATTGCAGATGAATAAAAACGTATTTTTAACAAATGTTTGTCCGGTCTTTAATTTATAATGTTCCTATGTTAAGATAATTTCAGGTGGAGGACCTCCGTCACACAAGTGTGCCCTTAACCCGCAGCATCTTGGCTGTCTACCCGATTAACACGTGTTCATTGAGGAGAAAGGTCCCCGTAGTTAATCGTTCATCAACGTACCAGTCCCTAATCCCGAAGTATGTCGTGGATAAACTGTACTCTATAACATGTAAACTGTAATACTATAAACAATAACACTGAACATTAAACGATTATAAACTAGTGTTTTAATTTATAACCATTTAAACGGAGGTACGGTATTATAATATCATTGGAAGTGTGGGGGCCGTTGGCCCCCGGGGTCCCTCCCGCCTGCATCCCCTATTCCGTTTACGTTACCCCACCTCCCTATTACCCGCTACGGTTTCGCTGGTATTTGAACGTGACGCCCCTACTGTTACAGCCTCGCGCCGCGCTCCCACGCTGCGAGCATACGTGCGCACAGCATCATCAATCAAACGCCATACTCCCCCTCTTTACACCGCTACGTACAGCTCTCGCACGCTGCGAGTGTGTGCCCGTCTATAGCCCTGTGCGGCACTCGCCTCCACGTCGAATAACCACGTACCAATGCGCATTCGTATCCGACACGTAACGAATGTATGCGCACTCACGTAACAGCTCCCCGCGGCACTCACTCACCACTGGGTACTCGCGTTATGATCGCGCACCTGTATCACACAAAACGACTGATTGTCCGCTTAACAGCCTCGCCTGTAAACCACCATTGGTGATAGTGTTGTTTGAGAGCAGCTATTAAAGTCGTTTTGGCAAACGAGGTGGTGGCTGACCAAACCATGCCTCGCTGTTTGTCTCCCGAGTGATGACGGATACAAACCAGACCAAGTGGAGACCACGTACCAGATCGGATTTTAGTTACTGATGTTAGAGTGATTGTATTGCAAGTGTGGTCACTACGCGTCTGTACGTGCTCACACACGAAGCTCGGCGATTTTTGGCAACGCCACGGGGCTGCATTCACTTTAAATCGAGGACAATGGAGGGCATGGGGAACGTGTTTTTCCATTTATTCAGAATAAGTGCATAATGACACACTGAGATGCACTTACATATTCATGCTTGAAGCACAATGGGCACATTACCCATCAGTATGTTAATATATATGCGGATTGTGCCTTCCAAAATTAACAATCGAATGCAAATATCCTGAAAGACAAAGGATTGGATCCTAGGGGGGGAGTTATAAGGCGGCTCAGAAGCAGAGCTCAATGCCATTTCGAGAGGGAACTTGATGAGGTTGGACGCTCGACTCGTCGCTCTGCTGATCGCCCTTCAACCGCGAGACAACGCAGCCTGGCGAGCACAATTGCTGCGTCGACAGTTAGGCGACTTTGCGTCGGGAGAGTTCGTGGCGACATCTTCAAACGGGTTCCAGACATCGATATACCGTGAATCTCCAAGTAAGTGTCTATTTTCGCGGATAAAATCTTAAACGTGTTCGTCGTCAAATTTACGGGATTTTTTTGCGTCTCGCTTGAACGCGAGTGTCGTTCTTGTTTTAGCCGTTAACAAAATCTAAAACTCAACGCTAAACATCCTTGCGGCCGATAGCGTACTTTTGACTCGATAACACCGCTGCTGTTACTCCGCTCACATGGAGCAGAGACGCTCTCCACAGCCCCACGCACACGGGGGCAAGAAGCCATTCAATTGCTCTGTGTGTGGGAAGTCCTTTTCATGGCCATCACATCTTCAAAGACACCAGAGAACACACACGGGCGAGAAGCCGTTCCTGTGCTCTGTGTGCGGGAAGACATTTGCACACTCATCACATCTTCAGAGTCACCAGAGAACACACACGGGCGAGAATCCGTTCCTGTGTTCTGTGTGTGGGAAGACATTTGCACAGTCATCACATCTTCAGAGTCATCAGAGAACACACACGGGCGAGAAGCCATTCGTGTGCCCTGTGTGTGGGAAGACATTTTCAAAGTCATCAAATCTTCATAGTCATCAGAGAACACACACGGGCGAGAAGCCATTCCTGTGCCCTGTGTGTGGGAAGACATTTTCCAAGTCATCAAATCTTCATAGTCATCAGAGAACACACACGGGCGAGAAGCCATTTTGTGCCCTGTGTGTGGGAAGACATTTGCAGACTCATCAACCAGGAACAGGCATCAGAAGGTCCACAATGATAGGAAACTGAAATCAAAAGCTGAAATTCAAGGTGCTGCAATGAGTTCTAAAGAAGTTTCCACCTTCGATCCCATGCAGTTGGATCCCGATAGATGGCTGGATGTAATGGAGTGGCTCGAGAGTCAACCAGAGAGCTCGGGGTGACTGAAAAAATATTACGTCATGTGGTTATACCTTTTAAGCCGTATCGAGTACTTTTGTGTGTTATTTTGAACATTTTAGTTTTATAGTTTTTTTGAGAGTTTAATGACGTGCCCAGTGGTGGTTTGTAATGTTATCGGGTTACTTGCCGAAATGGTGGTGATGAGCACTGGTTGTGAGAGGGTTCAATTGTAGTCGTTAAGTGTCCCTGTTGAGCTAAAGTTGGAATGCGTCTGTAGGTACATCTTTACTCAACATTTTAAACGATTTTTGTCAAGTATATAGCTTTTTTTGATTGGTATTAATTGACTTTAGATAGTCGATATCAGGATGTACATTGATAACGCGATCGTTGGATATATGGCCTTGACTTCAACATGGACTCGCAGTGAAATGTGGTAAATTAATAAGGAAATCAATGATACTTTAACGTTTTGGTATTCCTGGAACGGAAATGGTTTGCATGGTACTGGAAATGTGTGAACATTTTGACGTAAAAATGATTGCAGATGAATAAAAACGTATTTTTAACAAATGTTTGTCCGGTCTTTAATTTATAATGTTCCTATGTTAAGATAATTTCAGGTGGAGGACCTCCGTCACACAAGTGTGCCCTTAACCCGCAGCATCTTGGCTGTCTACCCGATTAACACGTGTTCATTGAGGAGAAAGGTCCCCGTAGTTAATCGTTCATCAACGTACCAGTCCCTAATCCCGAAGTATGTCGTGGATAAACTGTACTCTATAACATGTAAACTGTAATACTATAAACAATAACACTGAACATTAAACGATTATAAACTAGTGTTTTAATTTATAACCATTTAAACGGAGGTACGGTATTATAATATCATTGGAAGTGTGGGGGCCGTTGGCCCCCGGGGTCCCTCCCGCCTGCATCCCCTATTCGTTTACGTTACCCCACCTCCCTATTACCCGCTACGGTTTCGCTGGTATTTGAACGTGACGCCCCTACTGTTACAGCCTCGCGCCGCGCTCCCACGCTGCGAGCATACGTGCGCACAGCATCATCAATCAAACGCCATACTCCCCCTCTTTACACCGCTACGTACAGCTCTCGCACGCTGCGAGTGTGTGCCCGTCTATAGCCCTGTGCGGCACTCGCCTCCACGTCGAATAACCACGTACCAATGCGTATTCGTATCCGACACGTAACGAATGTATGCGCACTCACGTACACAGCTCGCCGCGGCACTCACTCACCACTGGATACTCGCGTTATGATCGCGCACCTGTATCACACACGGAGTGAACACACGCGACACCCACTCTCGCGCCGCTCTGCGCAGCGCTCCCCCGAGGCGAGCCGCAGCACTACACTCACCCCTGACTACTCGCGTTAGGATCGCGCACCTGTATCGCACCCGGGGTGGACGCACGCACACACACGCAGCTCCTCACGCGACACTCTGCACGACAAGATCACGCGAGACCACGCTTCGCTATTAATGATTTATTATATGCTACCTGCGAATTGATGTTGAATCAGTGAGTCGACGAGGCTGGCCTATTCCACCCAAACCTGTACCTATTCCCTATTTATTGGCTTACGCTACCCTACTTCACCTCCCCACTCACTGTTTGGTGCCCGCGGTGGTTCGCTGCTCCCTGTGCTAACAGCGCACCTCGATGAGTCGCGCGGACGCCCGGGTCGCTGGCTGGAGCCGCGGCTGGTCCGCTGGCCTGGAGAGAAGAGAGCGATTTCCCCTCTGCGCCCCTCTATTTATCCTCCCTACCTCAAAGGGGATGCTGCGCTGAACAATGGGCTCGTGCACCTCGAGCCCGCGCACGGCGGTTCCGGGCGCTTTTGATCTGCTAATCAGTGAGCGGCGTTGGCGGCGTACATCCTAATTACTCCCTTACCCTTCTTAACAATGGGGCCTGCGCGCTCAAGCGTAATTATCCCAACCCGCCATGACTATGCGCAACAGCTCCTGCGGTCCCGCTATTCATGCTGTCCCGTCCCTCCCCTGCTTGCCCCGTCGACCCGTGGGGGTGTGTGTGGGGGGAAATGCGCCTCAACCGCGGTGGCCGAATGCCCCATGCCGCGACCACACCATATTAAGGCTGGTCGCAGCGCAGCGGCGCAACGTAGCACGGGGGAGGTCGTCCAATTCCCTGATCGCCGGAAACCGTGAGAGTTAACCCCGATAAGGGTTTCTCGGATGAAAACCGGTCGGCCAGGTGACCTCCCCTCGGAGCTCTATGGGGGGGGGGGGGGGGGGAATAGCGTGCGGGTGTGTTCGTGTGAGGTGAGGTGAGGGAGACGCGGGGTTGGCTCCGTTGCTTGGTGGTGGCGAGGTCGGGGATTTGGGCGCCTGCCGAACGGCTTCGTGGCGGCGGCATCACAGTATTATTAGTTTTGAACAACAAAAATGGAGGTTCGTGATTATTATCGCATAATAATAATTATAATTGCACTGTGATAATGTTAGAATCACGCTTTGGCCATATGCATGTTAAGTGAATGCGAACCGGGGGTAGGACATGCATATTTGAATCTCATTACAATTATTAAAATCCCACTGTAGTCGCATTAGAATCAAACTGTCCACTGTTGGATGAATGTCATGTTAATTTAATCGAATAGCTATAAACGGTATGTAAACAGATAAAGTGTATAACAATCACATATTATAACATAATTACATTTCATGTGATTTGAAAAACATACGTTCATTTAAAAAAAACAAGAATTTCGTGGACCTTGTGGGGAGATGGAGCACAGTGGATCGGATCGTCTCCGCTGCTGTCGACGGGGCCAAGCAGCGAATGTTTAACTCCAGTCACAGCGCCTTACCCAAACTACATCTCCCCAACAAGGCAGCTTTCCCTCTGCTGTGTATTGTGTTTATGGGATAACAGAGGTGTGTATTATCCCATACGCCTTGCCCAAAACGACTGATTGTCCGCTTAACAGCCTCGCCTGTAAACCACCATTGGTGATAGTGTTGTTTGAGAGCAGCTATTAAAGTCGTTTTGGCAAACGAGGTGGTGGCTG
Source organism: Lethenteron reissneri (assembly GCF_015708825.2). Taxonomy (NCBI): domain Eukaryota; kingdom Metazoa; phylum Chordata; class Hyperoartia; order Petromyzontiformes; family Petromyzontidae; genus Lethenteron; species Lethenteron reissneri. The sequence continues at coordinate 92,944 of NW_026891711.1, forward strand.
ACCAAACCATGCCTCGCTGTTTGTCTCCCGAGTGATGACGGATACAAACCAGACCAAGTGGAGACCACGTACCAGATCGGATTTTAGTTACTGATGTTAGAGTGATTGTATTGCAAGTGTGGTCACTACGCGTCTGTACGTGCTCACACACGAAGCTCGGCGATTTTTGGCAACGCCACGGGGCTGCATTCACTTTAAATCGAGGACAATGGAGGGCATGGGGAACGTGTTTTTCCATTTATTCAGAATAAGTGCATAATGACACACTGAGATGCACTTACATATTCATGCTTGAAGCACAATGGGCACATTACCCATCAGTATGTTAATATATATGCGGATTGTGCCTTCCAAAATTAACAATCGAATGCAAATATCCTGAAAGACAAAGGATTGGATCCTAGGGGGGGAGTTATAAGGCGGCTCAGAAGCAGAGCTCAATGCCATTTCGAGAGGGAACTTGATGAGGTTGGACGCTCGACTCGTCGCTCTGCTGATCGCCCTTCAACCGAGAGACAACGCAGCCTGGCGAGCACAATTGCTGTGTCGACAGTTAGGCGACTTTGCGTCGGGAGAGTTCGTGGCGACATCTTCAGAACGGGTTCCAGACATCGATATACCGTGAATCTCCAAGTAAGTGTCTATTTTCGCGGATAAAATCTTAAACGTGTTCGTCGTCAAATTTACGGGATTTTTTTGCGTCTCGCTTGAACGCGAGTGTCGTTCTTGTTTTAGCAGTTAACAAAATCTAAAACTCAACGCTAAACATCCTTGCGGCCGATAGCGTACTTTTGACTCGATAACACCGCTGCTGTTACTCCGCTCACATGGAGCAGAGACGCTCTCCACAGCCCCACGCACACGGGGGCAAGAAGCCATTCAATTGCTCTGTGTGTGGGAAGTCCTTTTCATGGCCATCACATCTTCAGAGACACCAGAGAACACACACGGGCGAGAAGCCGTTCCTGTGCTCTGTGTGCGGGAAGACATTTGCACACTCATCACATCTTCAGAGTCACCAGAGAACACACACGGGCGAGAAGCCGTTCCTGTGCTCTGTGTGCGGGAAGACATTTGCACACTCATCACATCTTCAGAGTCACCAGAGAACACACAAGGGCGAGAAGCCGTTCCTGTGCTCTGTGTGCGGGAAGACATTTGCACACTCATCACATCTTCAGAGTCACCAGAGAACACACACGGGCGAGAAGCCGTTCCTGTGTTCTGTGTGTGGGAAGACATTTGCACAGTCATCACATCTTCAGAGTCATCAGAGAACACACACGGGCGAGAAGCCATTCGTGTGCCCTGTGTGTGGGAAAACATTTTCAAAGTCATCAAATCTTCATAGTCATCAGAGAACACACACGGGCGAGAAGCCATTTCTGTGCCCTGTGTGTGGGAAGACATTTGCAGACTCATCAACCAGGAACAGGCATCAGAAGGTCCACAATGATAGGAAACTGAAATCAAAAGCTGAAATTCAAGGTGCTGCAATGAGTTCTAAAGAAGTTTCCACCTTCGATCCCATGCAGTTGGATCCCGATAGATGGCTGGATGTAATGGAGTGGCTCGAGAGTCAACCAGAGAGCTCGGGGTGACTGAAAAAATATTACGTCATGTGGTTATACCTTTTAAGCCGTATCGAGTACTTTTGTGTGTTATTTTGAACATTTTAGTTTTATAGTTTTTTTGAGAGTTAATGACGTGCCCAGTGGTGGTTTGTAATGTTATCGGGTTACTTGCCGAAATGGTGTGATGAGCACTGGTTGTGAGAGGGTTCAATTGTAGTCGTTAAGTGTCCCTGTTGAGCTAAAGTGGAATGCGTCTGTAGGTACATCTTTACTCAACATTTTAAACGATTTTTGTCAAGTATATAGCTTTTTTTGATTGGTATTAATTGACTTTAGATAGTCGATATCAGGATGTACATTGATAACGCGATCGTTGGATATATGGCCTTGACTTCAACATGGACTCGCAGTGAAATGTGGTAAATTAATAAGGAAATCAATGATACTTTAACGTTTTGGTATTCCTGGAACGGAAATGGTTTGCATGGTACTGGAAATGTGTGAACATTTTGACGTAAAAATGATTGCAGATGAATAAAAACGTAATTTTAACAAATGTTTGTCCGGTCTTTAATTTATAATGTTCCTATGTTAAGATAATTTCAGGTGGAGGACCTCCGTCACACAAGTGTGCCCTTAACCCGCAGCATCTTGGCTGTCTACCCGATTAACACGTGTTCCTTGAGGGGAAAGGTCCCCGTAGTTAATCGTTCATCAACGTACCAGTCCCTACGGGATAAACTGTACTCTATAACATGTAAGCTGTAATAGTATAAACTATAACACTGAACATTAAACGATTATAAACTAGTGTTTTAATTTATAACCATTTAAACGGAGGTAAGGTATTATAATATCATTAGAAGTGTGGGGGCCGTTGGCCCCCGGAGTCCCTCCCGCCTGCATCCCTATTCCGTTTACGTTACCCCACCTCCCTATTTCCCGCTACAGTTTCGCCGGCATTTGAACGTGACGCCCCTACTGTTACAGCCTCGCGCCGCGCTCCCACGCTGCGAGCATACGTGCGCACAGCATCATCAATCACACGCCATCACTCCCCCTCTTTACACCGCTACGTACAGCTCTCGCACGCTGCGAGTGTGTGCCCGTCTATAGCCCTGTGCGGCACTCGCCTCTACGTCGAATAACCACGTTACCAATGCGCATTCGTATCCGACACGTAACGAATGTATGCGCACTCACGTACACAGCTCGCCGCGGCACTCACTCACCACTGGATACTCGCGTTATGATCGCGCACCTGTATCACACACGGAGTGAACACACGCGACACCCACTCTCGCGCCGCTCTGCGCAGCGCTCCCCCGAGGCGAGCCGCAGCACTACACGCACCCCTGACTACTCGCGTTAGGATCGCGCACCTGTATCGCACCCTGGGTGGACGCACGCACACACACGCAGCTCCCACGCGACACTCTGCACGACAAGATCACGCGAGACCACGCTTCGCTATTAATGATTATTATATGCTACCTGCGAATTAATGTTGAATCAGTGAGTCGACGAGGCTGGCCTATTCCACCCAAACCTGTACCTATTTCCTATTTATTGGCTTACGCTACCCTACTTCACCTCCCCACTCACTGTTTGGTGCCCGCGGTGGTTCGCTGCTCCCTGTGCTAACAGCGCACCTCGATGCGTCGCGCGGACGCCCGGGTCGCTGGCTGGAGCCGCGACTGGTCCGCTGGCCTGGAGAGAAGAGAGCGATTTCCCCTCTGCGCCCCTCTATTTATCCTCCCTACCTCAAAGGGGATGCTGCGCTGAACAATGGGCTCGTGCACCTCGAGCCCGCGCACGGCGGTTCCGGGCGCTTTTGATCTGCTAATCAGTGAGCGGCGTTGGCGGCGTACATCCTAATTACTCCCTTACCCTTCCTAACAATGGGGCCTGCGCGCTCAAGCGTAATGTTCCCAACCGTCCATGACTATGCGCAAGAGCCCATGCGGTCCCGCTATTCATGCTGTCCCCTCCCTCCCCTGCTTGCCCCGTCCGACCCGTGGGGGTGTGTGGGGGGAAATGCGCCCTCCACCGCGGTGGCCGAATGCCCACGCCGCGACCACCCCATATAAGGCCGGTCGCAGCGCCGCGGCGCAACGTAGCACGGGGGAGGGTCGTCCAATTCCCTGATCGCCGGAAAACCGTGCTAGTTAACCCCGATAAGAGTTTCTCGGATAAAAACCGGTCGGCCAGGTAACCTCCCCTTCCAGCTCTATGGTTGGGGGAAAATGCGTGCGGGTGTGTTCATGTGAGGTGAGGGGGACGCGGGGTTGGCTCCGTTGCTTGGTGGTGGCGAGGTCGGGGATTTGGTCGCCTGCCGAAACGGCTTCGTGGCGGCGGCATCACAAATTCTTTCACACGTACGTGCGCGCTCGACAAGGGCGTTAAAGGGAAGACGTGGGCAGCTCATGTCTGGCTGCCACCACGCCGTGCGAGACAGGTACCGCTGGATTTTCTCGGCGGCCAGTTCCTCAATAACATCAGTTGCGTACCCGGGCGTGCGGATCTTTGTTAACTCGCGCACATCCTGGCGTAATCACGTAGATCTTCGCCAGGTTGGCGACGGCGCGCCTCTAAGGCCGATTTTGCTTCCTCCTCGTCACGCGTGCCAAAACGCTGATCGAGTCGGCGCATCAGCTCCTCTAGCTGTGTCTGTGCGCTCGCGGGTAACGCTTCTACAAATCGGCTGCCCGCCCATCAAGATTCATATTAAGTTGACGTACTGCCTGCGCGTCCGTCCATCCATTAATTTCCTTGGCCCCTAAGAGATTGCGGGCGAATGCCTTCCACGAAGTGCCCCCCGGCCGGTAAATATTAGTCCTTATTTTAGCGTGAGGTAACGCGGGGGTCCGTACCGCTTCTGACACCAATTTGTGGGGGCCGTTGGCCCCCGGGGTTCCTCCTGCCTGCATCCCCTATTCCGTTTACGTTACCCCACCTCCCTATTACCCGCTACGGTTTCGCCGGCATTCGAACGCGACGCCCCTACTGTTACAGCCTCGCGCCGCGCTCCCACGCTGCGAGCATACGTGCGCACATCATCCATCAATCAAACGCCGTGCTCGCAGTATAGCCCTGTGCGGCACGTTACCATGCGCATCCGTATCCGACACGTAACGAACGTATGCGCCACTCCCACACACAGCTCTGCGCGGCACTCACTCAACACTGACCACTCACGTTAGGATCGCGCACCCTGTATTATACACGTCGTGAACGTGCGCGCACACACATACAGCTCCACACGCGATACCCACTCTTGCGCCGCTCTGCGCCGCGCTGGCCGCTCACGTTATGATCGCGCACCTGGGTACGCCGATTACGCACGCCGAGAGCTTACGCATACACCGTGCCACGCGCGTTCACACTTATAACACGAGATCACACGAGACCACGCTTCGCTATTAATGATTTATTACCTGGTAACTAATGTTGAATCAGGGAGTCGACGAGGCTGGCCTATTCCACTAAACCTGTACCTATTCCCTATTTATCGGCTATTATCCTACTTCACCTCCCACTCACTGTTTGGTGCCCGCGGAGGTTCGCTGCTCTCTGCGCTAACAGCGTACCTCGATGCGTTGTAAGGACGTTCGGGTCGCTGGCTGGAGCTGCTGCTGGTCCGCTGGCCTGGAGAGAAGAGAGCGATTTCCCCTCTGCGCCCCTCTATTTATCCTCCCTACCTCAAAGGGGATGCTGCGCTGAACAATGGGCTCGTGCACCTCGAGCCCGCGCACGGCGGTTCGGGCGCTTTTGATCTGCTAATCAGTGAGCTGCGTTGGCGGCGTACATCCTAATTACTCCCTTACCCTTCCTAACAATGGGGCTTGCGCGCTCAAGCGTAATTATGCCGTCCCTCCGCTGCCGGTGCGGGGGTGCCTGATTATGCAGTTCAGATGCGCTGCGTGTTTTCTAATGATGCTCCTCCATCACAATGCTTATTCCCTCTGCCTGCCCCGTCACTACTGGCGTGTGTGGGGGGGAAATGTGCCTCAACCGCGGTGGTACCGAATGCCCCACGCCGCGACCACAACCATACTAAGGCTGGTCGCAGCGCCGCGGTGCCAACGTAGCACGGGGGAGGTCATCCAATTCCCTGATCGCCGGAAACCGTGAGAGTTGATCCCGATAAGGGTTTTCTCGGATAAAAACCGGTCGGCCAGGCGACCTCCCCTCGGAGCTCTATGGGGGGGGGGGGGAAATGAGTGCGGGTGTGTTCATGTGAGTGAGGTGAGGGAGACGCGGGGTCGGCTCCGTTGCTTGGTGGTGGCGAGGTCGGGGATTTGGCGCCTGCCGAACGGGCCTCGCGGCGGCAGCATCACACAACGCTAGGAAGAATATTACCTATTGGGTTTCACCTCCCTCGTCGAGAAGGCCGCTCTCTTCCTTTTCTAAAGTTACATTGCTAGTTTCTCTGCATTCACTTTAAATCGAGGACAAAGTTTTTATTCAAAATAGCGCACAATTACACACTGAGATGCACTTACATATTCATGCATGAAGCACAATGGGCACATTACCCTTCGGTATGTTAATAGCCATGCGGATTGTGCCTTCCAAAATTAACAATCGAATGCAAATATCCTGAAGACAAAGGATTGGATCCTAAAGGGGGAGTTATAAGGCGGCTCAGAAGCAGAGCTCATGCCATTTCGAGAGGGAACTTGATGAGGTTGGACGCTCGACTCGTCGCTCTGCTGATCGCCCTTCAACCGCGAGACAACGCAGCCTGGCGAGCACAATTGCTGTGTCGACAGTTAGGCGACTTTGCGTCGGGAGAGTTCGTGGCGACATCTTCAGACGGGTTCCAGACTCGATATACCGTGAATCTCCTAGTAAGTGTCTATTTTCGCGTCGGTTAAATTAGCGGGATTTTTTTGCGTCTCGGTTAGACGCGAGTGTCGTTCTTGTTTTAGCAGTTAACAAAATCCAAAACATCCTTGCGGCCGATAGCGTACTTTTGACTCAATAACACCGCTGCTGTTACTACACTCACATGGAGCAGAGAGGCTCTCCACAGCCCCACGCACACGGAGGCAAGAAGCCATTCAATTGCTCTGTGTGTGGGAAGTCCTTTTCACGGTCATCACATCTTAAGAGACACCAGAGAACACACACGGGCGAGAAGCCATTCCTGTGCCCTGTGTGGGAAGACATTTGCACGGTCATCACATCTTCAGAGTCACCAGAGAACACACACGGGCGAGAAGCCGTTTCTGTGCTCTGTGTGGGAAGACATTTGCACACTCATCACATCTTCAGAGTCACCAGAGAACACACACACGGCGAGAAGCCATTCATGTGCCCTGTGTGTGGAAAGGCATTTGCAGACTCATCAACTCTTCAAACTCATCAGAGAACACAACACGGGCGAGAAGCATTCCTGTGCCCTGTGTGTGGGAAGGCATTTGCACACTCATCAACTCTTCAAGATCATAAGAGAACACACACGGGCGAGAAACCATTCCTGTGCTCTGTGTGTGGGAAGAAATTTGCACGACTCATCAACCAGGAACAGGCATCAGAAGGTCCACAATGATAGGAAACTGAAATCAAAAGCTGAAATTCAAGGTGCTGCAATGAGTCCTGAAGAAGTTTCCACCTTCGATCCCATGCAGTTGGATCCCGAGAGATGGCTGGATGTAATGGAGTGGCTCGAGGAGTCAAACAGAGAGCTCGGGGTGACTGAAAAAATATTACGTCATGTGGTTATACCTATTAAGCCTTCGAGTACTTTTGTGTGTAATTTTGACCACTTTTAGTTTTACAGTTTTTTGAGAGTTTTAATTACGTGCACAGTGGTGGTTTGTTATGTTATCGGATTACTTGCCGAAGTGGTGTGAGAGCACTGGTTGTGAAAGGGGTTCAATTGTAGTCGTTAAGTGTTCCTGTTGAGGCTAAAGTTGGAATGCGTCTGTAGGTACATCTTTACTCAACATTTTAAACGTTTTTTTCAAGTATATAGCTTTTTTGCAATGGTATTAATCGACTTTAGATAGCCGGTTTCCGGATGTACATTGATGACGTGTTCGTTGGATATATGGCCTTGACTTCAACATAGACGCACAGTGAACAAATGTGGTGAACTACTAAGGAAATATGGGGAATGATACTTAACGCTTTGGTATTCTGGAACGGATATGGTTTGCATTGTACTGGAAATGTTGAACATAGGACATAATAAATAATTCCCATTTGAGTTTTGACGTAAAAATGATTGCAGATGAATAAAAACGTATTTTTAACAAATGTTTGTCCGGGTCTTTATTTTATAATGTTCCTAAGCTTAAAACATGTTAAGAGAATTTAGGTGGAGGATCTCCGTCACACAAGTGTGCCCTTAACCGGCAGCATCTTGGCTGTCTACCCGATTAACACGTGTTCCTTGAGGGGAAAGGTCCCCGTAGTTAATCGTCATCAACGTACCAGTCCCTAATCCCGAAATATGTTGTACCTTATAACATGTAAACTGTAATACTATAAATAATAACACTAAACTTTAAACGATTATAAACTAGTGTTTTAATTTATAACCATATAAACGGAGGTAAGGTATTATAATATCATTAGAATTACAGTGTGTCGTATAAGAATCGCTAATATGTTTGTATAGTGTACGTGCAAGGATCGGATAAAAATTATTACAATTACAACATGGTCATATTACAATCACGATTTTCACTGCTAGATGTCATCGAATAACAAAAGACGGAATATATTTATATAAATCCACGCACAAACCCATTATAAACTCATGACATTATGAATCGTTACAATTATTATAACAATCAAATTGTGACAAAGCGAAATTCCCACAAACAAAACACCACGCTCACGTGACGAATTCTTAAACAAACTGCAACACTCAAGTGACAGAACTCAACATAAAAACGTCGCAATAAAAGAAACACATCAATGGACAATCCTAAAACAGACAACACACGCACGTTAGTAGCTGTTAGAAGAAGACAACACCAAGCACCTTCAACTATACACATCATACAGCCAACTCGTAAATGGGGCGGTATATGACAGCCTTCGCTGCTGTCGACGGGGCCAAGCAGCGAGTGTTTAACTCCATTGTTTCAGAATCCGTGTCATCACCCGGCCACAGCGCCTTAGCCAAACTACATCGTCCCAACAAGGCAGCCTTCCCTATGCTGTGTATTTTAGCAGAATATTAACGGACGCACTTGAAGATAACAATTCGTCTAAAAGCCAGGCGACTTGTTCTACCAACATGATTTCAATTTATATCCGAAAGAAGTATGAGTTCATTCATGAGTAGTATTCACTATGCCCCGATTGCACTAACCTAGACACAGTTATGATTAATCAAAGTAAACATTAGTCGCTCATCCCAGCTCAGACATGATCATAGCAATTATTTCCAAATCCGTGTCGGGTCCCACGAGAACAGGGCACGTCCACAAACTCTCAAATTGTAAACTCACATTGAATACTCTAACATTATAACTCTAACATATAACCTTTAAACTATGCTATACATTATAACGCTAAAATAACAATAAACTGGTGTTAAAGATTAGAACCGTACATTGAAGTGTGATATTTGAATTCGAATTCTTAGCTTCACACCGTGGTCCTCTAGGAATCACAATTTGCTCGTCAGTATGTAACATGTCTGTATGTAATATATAGCATGAGATAGGTCTGTATGTAATATGTATGCATGTAACATGTATGTATGTATATGGACGTGCGAACCAATGGTGGGATATGTGAAACATGAAGGTGCAGGATCAGGATGGGATTACAATTATTTGAATAACACTTTGGTGGTATGCGCCGCAGCCTGGCTGCTCAGCAGATACCAAGGAGGAATTTTGGGAACAATTGATGGACACATGCAATCAAATAAACGGAGAAGAGCAGTTAGTATTGGT
>NW_026891712.1:0-24267 GCF_015708825.2 Lethenteron reissneri
GTACTGTTAAGGTAGTGAATGCACCACCACGACCACCACCACCTCGAACCACCATCATCATCACCACCACAACCACTATCACCACCACCATCACCTCCACTATTACAATCACCACTCCACGACCATCACCACCACCATCACCACGACCATAACCACCTTTACAACCATCACCACCTCAACCACCCCACCATCACCACCACCATCACCACCATCACCACCACCATAACCACCATCATCACTACCACCACCATCACCACCACCATCACCACCACTACAACCATCACCACCTCCACAACCATCACCATCACCACCACCACCATCACCACCACTCCACCACCATCACCACCACCATCACCACCTCCCAACCATCACCACCTCCACAACCATCACCACCACCATCATCACCACCATCACCACCTTTACAACCCCACCACCTCAACCACCATCACCACCACCATCACCACCACGACCACCATCACCACCATCACCACCATAACCACCATCATCACCACCACCACCATCACCACCACCTCCACCACCACCATCACCACCACCACCACCATCACCACCACCACCACCACCACCTCCACCTCAACACCATCACCAGCATCACACCACCATCACCACCATCACCGCCACCACCATCACCACCACCACCATCACCACCACCATCACCCGCACCACCATCGCCGCCACCACCATCGCCACCACCATCACCGCCACCACCATCACCGCCCACCACCATCACCATCATCACCACCATCAGCACCACCACCATCACCATCATCACCATCATCACCACCACCACCATCATCACCATCATCACCATCATCACCACCACCACCATCATCATCACCATCATCACCACCACCACCACCATCATCACCATCATCACCACCATCACCACCACCACCATCATCACCATCACCACCACCATCACCACCACCACCATCACCACCATCTCCACCACCATCCCACCACCATCACCACCTCCACAACCATCACCACCTCCACAACCATCACCAACACCATCATCACCACCATCACCACCTTTACAACCCTCCCACCTCAACCACCATCACCACCACCATCACCACCACCACCACCATCACCACCATCACCACCATAACCACCATCATCACCCCACCACCACCACCACCACCTCCACCACCACCATCACCACCACCTCCACCACCACCATCACCACCACCACCACAACCATCACCACCACCACCTCCACCTCAACCTCAACCACCATCACCACATCACCACCATCACCACCATCACCGCCACCACCACCCCCACCATCACCGCCACCACCATCACCGCCACCACCATCACCACCACCATCATCACCACCATCAGCACCACCCCACCATCATCACCATCATCACCATCATCACCACCACCACCATCATCACCATCATCACCACCACCACCACCACCATCATCACCACCATCACCACCACCACCATCATCACCATCATCACCATCATCACCACCACCACCACCATCATCACCATCATCACCCACCATCACCACCATCATCACCATCATCACCATCATCACCACCATCACCACCATCATCACCACCATCACCACCACCACCATCATCACCATCATCACCACCATCACCACCATCATCACCATCATCACCATCATCACCACCATCACCACCTCATCACCACCATCACCACCACCACCATCATCACCATCATCACCATCACACCACCACCACCATCATCACATCATCACCACCATCACCACCATCATCCCCATCATCACCACCACCATCACCACCATCCCACCACCATCACCACCACCATCACCACCATCACCACCACCATCACCACCACTCACCTTCTCTCTGTGTCTCTCTCGCTCCGCACCTCAATCCACTCCCTCCACTCCCCTCACACCAACAAACTCCCCCCACCCACAAGTGGCCACGTGACTGCCCCTCCCCCCATCACGTACTGCCCCTCCCCCCATCACGTGACCCCCTGCCCCATCACTTGCCTGCCCCTCCCCCCATCACGTGGTGGGGGTCAAAAATCGTCCTTCAATATTTTTCACTCCCCACCACCACCACCACCCACCACCACCACCACCCCCCACCACCACCACCACCCCACCACCCCCACCACCCCCCCACCCCACCACCACCACCCCCACCACCCCCCACCACCACCACCCCCCACCACCCCCACCCACCCACCCCCCACCACCACCACCCCCCACCACCACCACCCCCCCCCCACCACCACCACCCCCACCACCCCCCACCACCACCCCCCACCACCCCCCACACCACCACCCCCACCACCCCCACCACCCCCCACCACCACCACCCACCACCCCCACCACCCCCCCACCACCCCCACCACCCCCCACCACCACCACCCCCCACCACCCCCACCACCACCCCCACTACCCCCACCCCCCCACCACCACCCCCACCACCCGCCAACACCACCACCCCCACCACCCGCCAACACCACCACCCCCCCACCACCCCCCACCACCCACCCCCCACCACCACCCACCACCCCCCACCACCCCCACCACCACCCCCCACCACCCCCACCACCACCACCACCCCCACCACCACCAGGAGGGGTGAGGGGCGGGGGGCGGGGGGCGAGGGGGGCGGGGTTTGGGGATGAACTCAAGTGACCCGACAGATGTTGAGCGCAATTCTTTGTTTATTTCGGTAACGTCGCGTAGATAGGGAACACAATATTAATAATAAAATAGTAAAATATAAAAATGTAATAAAATACCAAAAAATAAATTAACAAATAAATAAATAATACCCCCGTTGACAGGAAGAGGGAAAAAAATCCCCTCCCCCACAATTTGGCGCCCTTTGCACGACGCGACTCGGTGAGCAGCTCAGTTCAAACGGCGTGAACACGCGGGACGCATCGTGGGTGATCACCATCAACATCAACAACATCATCATCAACAACATTAACTACATCATCAACAACATCATCAACAACATCATCACCACCAACAACAACATCATCAACAACATTAACTACATCATCAACAACAACATCATCATCAACAACATCAACAACATTAACTACATCATCAACAACATTAACTACATCAACAACAACAACATCATCATCAACAACATCAACAACACCATCATCATCAACAACATCATCAACACAATCACCATCATCACCTCCTCCTGCCCGGCCCCACCCTCCCCTCTTGTTGTCTCCCGCAGCTCGAGCCGGCGGCGGCTACGAGCAGCAGCAGCATCATCATCAGCAGCAGGAGCAGCAGCATCATCAGCAGCAGCAGCATCATCATCAGCAGCATCATCAGCAGCAGCATCATCAGAATCATCATCAGCAGCATCATCAACATCAGCATCATCAGCAGCAGCAGCATCATCATCATGGCCACGTGGACGCTGTGCTTGGGCAGCAGGACCAGCTTGATCTCCATGGCCGGCATCCGCTACGAGGGCACCCTGAGCGGGGTCAACACGGACGACTGCACCGTCGCCTTGGCCAAAGGTCACGCACGGGGGGGTGGGGGGGGGGGTCACGGGTCAAAGGGGGTGAGGGTTTAAACACTTCCCTGCTCCTGCGGAGGGAGCTGCTAGGAACACGTTGGCCAGGGTCAACGACGGTGACCAGGGCGTGGGGCGTGCTGTGTTCTGCAAACATGGCCGACTGTGAGGGCGGGCAGCACAAGGCGGCGTGAGTAGGTGAAACGTTGAGTTTTATAAGGGCACCACGGGGTGAGCAGCCCCTCCCCACTCAGCCCCTCCCAACCCAGCCCCTCCCACCCCCCACCCAGCCCCACCCTCCCCACCCAGCCCCTCCCAACCCAGCCCCTCCCACCCCCCACCCAGCCCCACCCTCCCCACCCAGCCCCTCCCCACCCAGCCCCACTGCAGGGATTCATCTTCTTGGTTCTTTCGGTAAAGTCACGTAGAAGGGAAATAATAAAATAATAAAAATAAAACATAATAAAATAATTCTCACGACGTTTCGGCCACAACGCAAGCAGCCGTCCTCAGGTGAAGAACAGGTCTGTCGGGAAGACAGCGTCTGAATGAAACACCGCCAGGCTTGGAGCGTCTATTTAAGCTTAGAGTCGCGGCATCTCTTCAGAAAGGTGAGAGACTCGATTATCCCGGAGTTTGTTGAAGGATCTTAAAGTTTTGTGTTCTTCACCTGAGGACGGCTGCTTGCGTTGTGGCCGAAACGTCGTGAGAATTATTTATGTTTATTTTTTTTATTATTTCCATTCTACGTGACTTTACCGAAAGAACCAAGAAGAATTGTGGTATTGTTACACTGGTCAACAAAAAAATTCTGGCCTGGACTTTTGCAGCTGTTTTAGACTAATTTCAGGGTGCCGATTCCAAATGTGATCTCAGATTTTCTCTCTCACATCTCATTTTTATGCTATCGGCATACCCCATTTTCATTGATTTTACCCGAATTAACTCTGTCACTTATGATTGCAAGTCGTTGCGAGTCAGTGACTGCTTTAGTGTTAAAACATGGTGCTGTATTTTTAGGATAGTGTGTTTACAATATCATTTTACGTAGATATCCACATTCACTTAATATTTTTCTTCTGCAAGTTTTTATTGAAAATGCAATATTTGACATCATCTCAAAAACCCGATGTGATAGACAAAAACCGACGCCAGGGTTGGGATGAAACGCACGACCTCCGATAGACACCAGGCGAGGTGATTCACTTCTCACCACGGTGTCGCCCACACACCCACCACCACCACGGCACCGTTAGCGGCGTTAGCGTCGTCTTTGTGCGTGCGCAGTGCGTGTGTGCGGCACGGAGGGTCGCCCCGCCGAGCGCGCCGTCGCCCCTCGCGAGGAGATCTACGACTACATCATCTTCCGTGCCAGCGAGATCAAGGACCTGGCAGCGTTGGGGTGCCCGCTCTCCGCTCTGCACCCCCACCTGGCCGTCGTGCAGGTGAGAGGGGGGCAGCCATTCTCTTCGCCGCCAAACTGGTTGGTTACTTTAGCGGGCAGGACCCCACCGAGATATTTAACTCTGATCATTGGTTGTTTACCCTGTAATCTGGCAACAAAACTGACACCTTTTTTTACAAGGAGTCGTGTTTGCATTGACCACAATACCTGTGGTCGGAATGCAAACGAAAAACACAACTCTGATAATGTATGCACTGTCCTTGAAATTGATTGGTCCACACCCGAGACAGCTTTCCTTAGAGCCTAGTCTCACATGGAGTTGGTCCAGATGACGACAAAAGGCGCACAACTCAAAGACAATGCACCATCAGAGTATGAGAGCTCGGGGTAAGCATTTACACCATTGGAACCTCATTTGCCAGTAGAAAAATATGATAATTGTTTTTTTACCCTTCTATCTGGCAACAAAACTGACGCCTTTTTTACGAGGAGTCGTGTTTGCATAGACCGCAATACCTGCAGTTGGAATGCAAACAAAAAACACAACTCTGATGATGAATGCACTGTCCTTGAAGTTGATTGGTCCACACCCTAGACAGCTTTCCTTAGAGCCCAGTCTCACATGGGTTGGACCAGATGACGCCAAAAGGCGCACAACTTAAAAAAAAGGTGTCAGTTTTGTTGCCAGATAAAAGGGTAAAAAAAACAATTATCATATTTGTTGTTACCGGCAAATGAGGTTCCGATGGTGGTGCGTAAGATGCTGGACAGGCTACGATTGATCCCGTCGCTGCGTGACCACCCACCCTCGCCCCCGTCCAGTCCTCCTCGCCACCACGGGGCGCCCGCCCCCTGCGGGACACGCAGCACGGAGCCCGCCCCCTCGTGCGGGACACGCAGCACGGAGCCCGCGGCGGCCACGGGGGCGGCACGCGCGGAGGAGCCACAGGTACGGGCGGCGCGGTAAACGCTGGGGATGCAAAGGTGGCCGGGCGTTGTACCGACCGCCCGCCCGCCCCCCTCTTGTGCCACAGCCTTTGCAGGTGCTCGCTAACGGAGCTTATCCTGACGTCGTACGGAAATCCGATGTTTTTTTATTTAAATCCTTTATATTAAGTTCACTTGCTTGCGCGCTTCGGACCGTGCAAATCTTTCGGTCGTTTTTTAACCCACTTCCCGTGATGCAATCGAGCTGATATTTTGCACACAGACTCGTTGTGCGTGACAAGTAATGTTCGTGAATTTTTTTTTCCCAAAATTTTACACTTTTTAGGACAAAAATATTATATTTAATTACCAATTTCTTAATGCTGCCACGCAATCATCTGACCCATAGGTGGCAGCCATCTCAAGCCAGAGGACGAGAGGACTCTAGCCGCCACGCATATAAAGGATTTATAGTGAAAAACTTAGTTTTTACGGGTTATACTTGTTTAAATCCTTTATATTAAGTTAGCTTGCTTGCTTGCGCGCTTACGACCATGCAAAATTTTGGTCGTTTTTTATCCCACTTCCCATGATCCGATCGAGCTGACATTTTGCACACAGACTCGTTGTGCGTGACAATTAATGTTTGTTAAAAAAATTTAATATTTAATTTAAAATACCAATGTGATAAAAATGAAACTCTTACTCAAGAAAAACAGAATTGAATAATAAAATAAAACCGATGCCACGCATATAAAGGATTTATAGTGAGAAACACATGCACACACACACACGCGCACACACGCACTCACACACACACGCACACACGCACACACTCACACACTCACACGCTCACACACACACACGCACTCACACACACTCACGCACACACTCACTCACGCACACACGCACACTCACACACGCACACACTCACTCACGCACACACGCACACTCACACACACTCACACACACTCACACACACACACTCACACACTCACACACACACTCACACACACTCACACACACTCACAACAACAACAACAACAACCGCCATTCGCCACTAAGTGGCGGTGACGTCACCACGATGCTTGTGCCAGGCCAAGTGCACCTTGAGGCCACGTGAAGTGTCGAACGCCCGCTGGCAGGAGGTCACGGGGCAGACCCAGGTGCCACGGGTCGACTGACCGAGATGACTGGCTAATGCACCACCTGTGCCCCCTACTGTACCAACTTGCTGTGCTTTAGCCACCCGGCGCTCCGCTCGTTGTTGTGAGCGTCGCTCCTCCGCCCTCCGTTGTTGTTGGAGGGCGACTGCCTCCAACTGCCCAGTAGCGTCCTTCACGAGCCTCCTCCACTGAGGCCGATCTTGACACCGCTGGTACCAGTCATCGGCAAGTCCACTCAGCTCCACGTCCTCCTGTACCACATCACTCCATCTCTTCTCCAGCCCGTGCCGCGCCCGTCTAGCCCCCTCGATCCGGCCGAACAAAAGCTGTTTAGGCATGCGGTGGCTGGGCATGCGGGCTACATGACCCAGCCAACGCAGCCTTGCCTGCCGGAGGAGCTCACTGATGGGACTTTGCCCAGATCTTTCAAGGATTTGTGAGCTCCTCACACAATCCAGCCTGGTTAAACCCAGGATGGATCGTAGGCAGGCCAGCCTACACACACTCACTCACACACACTCACACACACTCACACACACTCACACACACTCACACACACACTCACACACACTCACACACACACACTCACACACACTCACACACACACTCACACGCAGCTGCACTATCTCCCACAGCCGCGAGGAAGAGCGCCACGGTGGAGCGGGGGGTGCAGACGTCCCCCCAGCGTCAGCAGCGACGGTGTCGGAGCACGAAGCGGATTGCCGCCCAGACTCCCCGTGGGGTCCCGGAGCCGTGCGTAGAGTTGGACGCGGAGTTTGACTTTGCGAGCGCCAACGCGAAGCTGGACCGTGCGGCGCTGGACAGGGAGTTCCGGGGCAGGGAGGCCAAGCGGAGAGAAGGTGGGGCACTCACTCACACGCTGACAGACACTCACGTACACACTCACTCACTCACACGCTGCCGCCACCCAACAACTCACTTCCTCCGCTGCTGTATCGGCAAAATAGAAATCTTAGTAGTAGCTTTTTACCCTTTTAAACTGGTACAAAACTGACACCTTTATACAAGGCATCATGTTTGCAATAACCACAACACAAGTAGTCAAAAAAGCAAACAAAAAGAAGCAACTCTGATAATGATAATAATATGCACTGTCCTGTCATTATCAGAGTTGCTTCTTTTTGTTTGCTTTTTTGACTACTTGTGTTGTGGTTATTGCAAACATGATGCCTTGAATAAAGGTGTCAGTTTTGTACCAGTTTAAAAGGGTAAAAACCTACTACTATATTTTGCCACTGGTAAAATAAATCTCATAGAATAGAAATCTTGTCACTCAATTTTGACACACTTCCCAATGTGGTACCGACTGCAAACTTGTCATCATCACGGTGGCTATGAGATGCTAACTACCTCGCCTGATGTGCAGGAGGGCGTGGGTTCGATCCCAACCCTGACGATGCCTGCTGCTGTATATTTGGAGTTTGTGTGTTTCTCTCATCATCATCATCATCATCACGGTGGCTAGGAGATGTTGACTAACTAAATTACCTTAAAACCGTTGGAATACCTTATGCCAGAAAAAGTGTGTTGACCATCTTCTTGGTTCTTTCGGTAAAGTCATCACGTAGAAGGGAAGTATTAAAATAATAAAATAAAATAAAAAAATAATAATTCTCACGACGTTTCGGCCACAACGCAAGCAGCCGTCCTTAGGCGAAGACCAGGTCTGTCGGGGAGACAGCGCCTGAATGTGTGTTGACCAGTGGAGTCTGGGTTGGGTGGGGGGGGGCGGATCTTCGTGTGTTTAATTGTCCAGGCCACCCCCTCACTTCCGCCGTTGCGTCTCCCCTTGTGCAGCGGACAAGCCGAGGGGTCCCCGCACGAGCTCCCCCGTCTTCCTGGACGGCTGCTTCTACGACAAAACCAGGAGTTTCTTTGACAACATTTCCAAAGACGGCGGCAGGTAACGTCCGTCTCTGCCGCTCGCTCGTGGTGTGTGTGTGTTCTTGTTGGATCTCCTCGCCTTCAAGTGCAACGCCTGCTGGGGGAGGCGATGGGGGAGGCGGCAGTACAGCAAGCGGGCTCCGTCTTTGTCTGTGCGGAGATGGTGTTGCTGTCCCCCCCCCCACCCACCCCCACCTCGTGTATAGAAACTCACAAACGGAGTTGGCCTAACCATCCCAATATAGGATGACAGAGCTTGGGCAAATTGTTTGTGCCGTTCCTGGCACATCTGGAAAGTTTGGGCGTTGCAAAAATGTGCGACGTTAACTTGAATCGGCGCGCCAAAACAAATGCACGCCGCGTGAATTGCGTAGTTGCACTTGATTCGGAAAAAATCCCAGCCCCGAGAATAAGAGAAGGACGTGCAACTCTTTGACTGGGCACCAGACGAACATTTGTCTAGACGCAGGATGGCGTGGAGCCGTGCAGGGACCTCTCTGATGTCGGGTTTAGACCATTGGAACATCATTTGTCAGCAGTAGCAGAAAATGATCATTGTTTTTTTACCCTTTTATCTGTCAACAAAACTGACACCTTTTTTTACGAGGAGTCGTATTTGCATTGACCACAATACCTGCAGTCAGAATGCAAAAAAAACATAACTCTGATAATATATGCACTGTCCTTGAAGTTGATTGGTCCATACCCGAGACAGCTTTCCTTAGAGCCTAGTCTCACATGGGTTGGACCAGATGACGCATTATGGCTGCAGTTATTGTGGTCTATGCAAACATGACTCCTTGTAATAAAGGTGTCAGTTTTGTTGCCAGATAAAAGGGTAAAAAAACAATTATAATATTTTTTGCTGGCAAATGAGGTTCCAATGGTAGCCGTTTGCGACCCTGGTGCGGCCAGGTACGGGTAGGCCGTGAGTCACTGGTGAGTCACCGTTTGTCACTCATTCCGGGTAGGGTACGGGTAGGGTACAGGTAGGGTACGGGTAGGGTATGGGTACGGGTAGGGTACGGGTACCCGTTTGCGACCCTGGTGCGGCCGGGTACGGGTAAGAAATCAAAACCCGTCTGCGACCTCTGACCAGCCGTGCTCACCCCCTTACCCCCTCCTCCTCCTCCCGCCCCGCCAGGAACTGCCGCGTGACGTTGGCGGAGCAGCGGCGTCTGAACGTGGCGACGTTCGGGGCGGACCTCTCCACGTCGCTCGCTCGCCGCTCCCGCCGACGCGGGGCCCTGTGGGGGGGGGACGGGCGGCCGTGCGCGCCCAAAGCCGCCGGGGGGGGGAGGCGGGCAGTCTCCTCCTCCGGCCGAGGTGCAGCCTAGACAGGTGACGACCACGGTGACGGTGACAGTAGCTCGGCTTGTTGGAGAGTATATTTAGTATATTGATGATACTGATGTAGTTTATATTTTAGTTTTTTTACGTGGTGGCTTAGTTGCTGCAGCTCCCATACTATTAACATTCCTTCCCTTTCTAGATTTGAAGCTTTCGTGACTGCAAGGATTCGTATTTTTAGGTTTTTTCGGTAAAGTCACGTAGGTAAAATTTTTTTAAATTAATAAAAGTTAAATAAAATAAAAATCACGACGTTTTGGAGGCCAGACAAGCTTCCGGAAGCTTTTTTTATTTAACTTTTATTAATTTAATTTTTTTACCTACGTGACTTTACCGAAAAAACCTAAGAATATGATTCCTTCCCTTTATTAATGCTACCCCTACTCCCTCCTTTTGATGCTGCTAATCCTGCATAATATG
The DNA here is from genome assembly GCF_015708825.2 of Lethenteron reissneri. Classification (NCBI taxonomy): domain Eukaryota; kingdom Metazoa; phylum Chordata; class Hyperoartia; order Petromyzontiformes; family Petromyzontidae; genus Lethenteron; species Lethenteron reissneri. Next base: position 10,709 of record NW_026891712.1, read on the forward strand.
ACTTTGAAACCCCCCGCCCACCTCCTACACATTCCACAAGTAGTGACTAATCCCATATCTGAATTTCTTATAAATATACTACATTCCTCTGTTGATATGTGAGTCCCTTTGTCAAGGCGCTCTTCCTCCTCTAACCCAGCTTAAATATACGCTGCCAAGCTTAGTGGTGTTCATTCAGACGCTGTCTTTCCGGCTGCAACACGATAACGGAAGTCTGTTGATGTTGCTTGTGAGGTTCTCCCCGTGAGAACACGCTGCTCCGTGGAGGATGAGAGAGAGACCATTTGACGGGGTATGCCGATAGCATAAAAATGAGATGCGACGGACGGAGCAAATCTGAGATCAGATTTGAAATCGGCACCCTGAATTTAGTCCAGAACAGCTGCAAAAGTCCAGGCCAGAACTACATGTTGTTGTTTTAATTGTTGACCAGTGTGATATGATTTGCGTATTATATCGTGAACAACTTCTACATCAAAGAGCGCTCGCACAGCTGCGTGGGTCTCACCCGGTGAGATAAAGATGTGGAGGAGTTTGTTTCAAACGGCAGTCGCTTGTCAACGCTCTCGTGCCCCACGTTAGAGTTTGGATGACACGGAGAAATCTCGGCCACAATCGCCAATTCTCCAAGTGACAATCCAGCCCTTTGCGGGGTTTGACCACGATCTGTCGTGTTGCTTCTTGACGTCGCCAATGCTGCTTACTGCTGCTGTTGTTGTTGTTGCAGGTTGTAGAGAACCACAGCTCCCACCCAGAGCGTACACATATCGGGGGTTTGTTTGATTTCAAAAAAAATGTTGTTGGGTCTGAAGAAACGTTACGTTAAGGACTGCATGTGGGTTTCGATTTAAAGATTCTTTCGTGACTGCAGGGATTCATCTTCTTGGTTCTTTCGGTAAAGTCACATAGAAGGGAAATAATCAAATAATAAAAACATAATAAAATACAATTCTCACGACGTTTCGGCCACAACGCAAGCAACCGTCCTCAGGTGAAGAACAGGTCTGTCGGAAAGACAGCGTCTGACTTTCCGACAGACCTGTTCTTCACCACAACGCAAGCAGCCGTCCTCAGGTGAAGAACAGGTCTATCGGAAAGACAGCGTCTGTCTTTCCGACAGACCTGTTCTTCACCACAACGCAAGCAGCCGTCCTCAGGTGAAGAACAGGTCTGTCGGAAAGACAGCGTCTGAATGAACACCACCAAGCTTGGCAGCAATATACACAGCAATATACGCTGCCAAACCTGGTGGTGTTTCATTCAGACGCTGTCTTTCCGACAGACCTGTTCTTCACCTGAGGACGGCTGCTTGCGTTGTGGCCGAAACGTGGTGAGAATTGTAATTTATGATGTTTTATTATTTCCCTTCTACGTGACTTTACTGGAAGAACCAAAAAGTCTGCATGTGGGTTTTGTTAATTGATACGCGATTCTTGCAATGTTTATGGTGTGTACACAAGGTATACACCGCGTTTGGTTGAACACTTTAGACGTTTATAATTTTAAAGAAAGTTTTGAACTTTAGTCTAATGGGTGAAGGTAAAACATGTCTGTTAAGTCGGACTTGAAATTGTCTCCTGAAATGGGTGCTTTTGTGCGACCGGTCTTAATCTGAAATGAGCATGGACATGACAATTTAATTGAGTTGTGTTTGTATTTCACAAGGCAGCATTAAATGTTGCGGAATTTATATTGGCGCATTGGCCGTGGTGAAGTGTCTGGCGAAGATTAAAGTTGACCGGCTGTTGGCTTTAGAACATTGCTTCTTTGAATTTACTGCGTTGCTTTAGATTGCTAGTGTGTGTGTAACGGGTTCCAGAGACACTTGTAGAGGTAACTTCTTTATTACAATACAACACTCCAACAGTCCTGATACTCTGTTACAGCCTAGGTACACAGCCTAGGTACACAGCCTAGGTACACAGCCTAGATACTCTACTCTGGCTACGCTTTGGAACTCGCCCTCACAAGTTCGTAGAGTCGGGAGTTCCAGAGTCCCACCACTCGCTCTCATAACATCCCAGGGTCTTCAGATGGCTGGTCGTGGGTCTTGGGTCTTGAGCTACGACTGGCCCTGATCGTCCAGGGAGCTCCCCTTTTATGCCCAGTCCCCAACGAGAGGTGGGGCCGTGTGTGCCCCCAGATATCCCACAGAGCACACACAGCCCCCCCCTTTGGCGGCGCCAAGGGGATTAAGCGCCTGGGAACCCAATGCCTGACGCCAAGAGGCTTAAGCGCCTGGCCCACCCAGGGTCCCAGAGCCCCCAGCAGCCCCTCCCTTCTTATGTCACTACATTACCCCCCTCTACGTAGCCTCCAGCCGACCCGGCTGTCAAAAAAAAATACAATTGTACAATAAATTATTTGTTACCCATCAGAATGAGTGTGTGACAAATCAAGAAAAAAAATTTGAAGAAAGCGCCTCTCCCCCTCCTGTGGTCACGCGTATATAAAAAAAAAACTCCAGGCCACCGATGCAGAACAACACTGTATAAACACATATATGCAGGATGAACGCACGCCCCAATCGCCCACTATACATGATGGCAAGGTGAGTGGCGTCGCGTTGGGACGAGAGTTCGTGGGCGGGGGTCATGAAAATCGTTTGAGTTTTGAGCGAGTCCGAGTGGCAGGTCCATCGGTCGCGACGGAGGCGGGAGGGGACCGACGGCCCGCTGTTGCGCTTGTGTCCTGGGTCGCTGATCCCGCGGGCAAGCTTGTTCCAGCTGGGTCGGCCGTGGCGGGTTTCATTCCCAAGGCACCTGAGGGCGGGACAGCGGGACCTGGCCGAGAGTTAGAAGCAGCATCATCGCGGCGCGGCTCGTCAGACATGTCGCGCTCTCGGCCCCGGAGAAGTGAAGGAGGTGTGTAGGGTTGAATGTAAGGTTTTAGACGTGACGGGTGCACGAACCAACGTCGCTTGCCATGCTGGATCCTGACACACTGCGGGCGGAGAACGCGAATAATAACAACCGGGCCTCTCCAAGGCTTAAGCAGTTTTGAGGAAGTAGCCAATGGTACCTGCGGTCCCCTTCTACCCAAACGTGGCGGGACGTGTGGAGGTTCCGCAACCGCTCGTTGGCAAGCTGACGGACTTCTGAGTTATTTTGAGCAGCCTCCCGGGCATCCACGAGACGACGCACATTAGCACGGATGTGGTCGGCAATCTTAGCCTTAGGTGCGGGCTGTTTAATGTGCAATTGTACGTCGATCGGGAGGCAAACCTCCCTACCATACATAAGATAGAATGGCGAGTACCCTGTGGCAGTATGGGGCGCCATTCTATAGGCGGCCAAGACACCAGGTATGTGGAGATCCCAATCAGTCTGTGACTCAGACACCTGGTGGCTTAGCATGGAGGTAAGTGTCCTATGTAATCGCTCGACCATACCGTCAGTCTGGGGGTGATATGGCGAGGTGTGTGTCCCTAGCAGGTTGCACACATCCCGCAACAGGGTGGAAGAGAAAATTTTCTCTTGGTCGTTCAGCAGGCGTTCGGGAGCACCCTTATCCAGGATGTAGCCCTGGAAAAAGGCCTCCGTAATGGCTGCTGCAGACTGGTTGGGGAGTGGCCAGGCCATGGCCCATCGGGTAAATTATTCCACCCCAACCAAAAGGTACTTACTACCCCGAGGAGTAGCGGGAAACAGACCCAAAATATCCAATGCGACGATCTCATTGACCCGGGAAACCTTAATGGATTGGAGCGGCGGGCAGGACGGCCTAGCAGGTGGTTTCCGCCGTGCACATTCTGTGCAACCTTGCACAAGGTCAGCCACATCGTTTGCCATGCCCGGCCAGAAAAATTCCAATTGGATTTTAGCTAGTGTTTTCTGAACACCCAAGTGCAAGAGGCGACTGTGGGTTTCCCACACAAGTCGCCCCCGCAGGGAGGTGGGCACCACCAATGTGTGGGATTGGGACCCCCCATCCCAATGCATGAGGACGCCTTCCCGGATGACATATGATACGGGGCCCCCCTGCCCCCTGTGACCCTCGGCATCCCTAGCGCGGCGTCTCAATTTGAGGAGGGAGACGTCTTCCATCTGAAGACGTCCCCAGTCATCCAACCCGAGGCCCAGCAATGCGTCCTGAGGAACTTGCGTGGAGGGAGCCCCGTGGTCCCCGACCCCATCCCCGGCCGCGGCCGCAAGGGATGGGGGCGGTACCCCGTCAGGCTGCCTACAACGCCCCGCACCCAAAAAACAAGCACAGCGCCCATTGGTCGGCAGTCGTGACAACCGTCGGCGTTCCCGTGTTGAATCCCCTTGCGGTAAATTACAGTGAACGCAAAGTCCTGGAGGATCTCGAGCCAAAGCGAAAGCTGTCCAGATGGTTGGTCCACTCGCAAGGCCGTTTGTAGTGCCGCATGGTTGGAGCGTACTGTGAAATGCCTGCCATACACGTATGGTCTGTACTGCTTTATGAAAATAACGATAGCAAACAATTCGCAGCACGTTATGCAGTAACGTTGCTCCGCGGGCGACAGCACCCTGCTGCCATAGGCGACGACGCGCTCCACTCCATTGACAATTTGCGACAGCACCCCTCCAATTCCGGTGTTGCTGGCGTCTGTATCTAGAATGAACGGAGTGGTAAAATCTGGATAAGACAGGGTAGGAGCATCGACCAGTACTTTTCGGACGGCATTGAACGATGCCTGTTCTAACTCTCCCCAACGGAATTTGACCCCTTTGGCCGTTAATGCGTGGAGGGGCTTCACGATGGATGCGAATCCCGCAACAAATCGTCGATAATATGAGGCGAAGCCGATAAAACTCCGCACCTCCCCAACAGAGGTAGGAGTTGGCCATGAGCGCACGCAATTTGTCTTTTCGGGGTCCGTGGCAATTCCTGAGCGGCTGACAATATGGCCCAAATAACGAACCGAATCCCTCATGAGGTGGCACTTTTGCGGTTTGAATTTGAGGTTAGCCGCTCGCATTTTAAGGAAAACTGCCTTCAATCGCATGAGGTGTTCATCAAAAGTTTTGCTGAACACGATTACATCGTCGAGGTAGATTAGGCAAGAATCCCACTGGAGCCCAGCGAGGACCAGCTCCATCAGGCCCTGGAACGTCGCCGGGGCCGAGTGAAGACCCATGGGAAGTCTGTTGAATTGGAACAGTCCCTGCGGCGTGCGAAAGGCCGTCTTTGGTTTGGATGCGTCATCAAGGGGTAGCTGCCAAAACCCCGAGAAGAGATCCAAGTTGGAGAAGTAGTGCGCACCTGCTAAGGCATCGAGCGACTCGTCCATCCTGGGAAGCGGGTAGGCGTTGGCCACAGAAATCTTATTAAGTTTCCTGAAGTCAACACAAAAGCGGAGGCTCCCGTCGTGCTTCTTAACAAGAACGATCGGCGCCCCCCATGGGCTATTTGATGGCGCAATGACATCGGCCGCCAACATATCGTTGACGGCCACCCGTACATGTTCATTTTCGGCCGGGCTCAACCGGAATGGGTTTTGACGAATTGGAGCGGCATCACCCGTGTCGATGTGGTGGCTTAGCAATTTAGTGCAGCCAATGTCGAATTTGCTTTGACTGAAAACGTCGGCGAAATCGCTCAGCAGCGTGCGTAATTTAGCATGCTGTAATGGTGACAAATCGGCAGAAGTGGAGCAAAGCGCGTCGAGCCATCCTGTGTCAGGACCTGGCTTGGCAACGGAAGAGGACTCGCCCCCTACGTGACCCACGATCACATCTTCTGGCGGGGCTGGCGTCGCGTGAGCAAGCACCATTCCCTGACAGATAACGGCCGTTTCCAATCCCGCGTTAAGGACCTGGATAAAGGGGTCGTGGTCGCTTCGCACGAGCGTTTGTGCACACACAAGGTCCGACACCCGCTCAGCTGAACGCGAAGGCCCGATCACAGCACCCCCCATGAACGCGTCGTAATCAAGGGGTTTACGAAACTGGAGGGGAACTAACATCTGAGAGCCGGGAGGAATGTGAATTGTGCACGCCGCCAACGCCTGCACCGTCGTAGATGCGGAGTGCAACCTTGACGATGTCATTGTTTTCAGTAGAACTTTCGAGGAACACCTCCAGCGATTAAGGGGGGTTTTCTTGCGGATGCGATCGGCTAAGTTGAAGTTTAAACCGGCTAAATGCCACCTGCTTCGGAAATCCGTAAGGTACTTGGGCCACGTTGTCGACTCTTCGGGGATCTCCACCGATCCCGCGAAGACAAATTGTGTCAGTTCATGGCCGACGCCCACGTCGGTTACCGAGGTCCGCAGTTTCATTGGATTTGCTTCCTACTACCGCCGATTCGTTGAGCATTTCGCCACCATTGCCAAACCCTTGCATGCTCTGACAGCCAAAGGGGTCAGGTTTCGATGGGGGCCAGAGGAGGAGGCCGCGTTCTGCTCCCTTCGGGACGCCTTGGTGGGTGCCCCGCCCTTATGTTACCCTGATTTTACGAGACCCTTCTTGCTGGATACTGATGCTAGTAACATGGGCATTGGGGGGGGTGCTCTCACAGGTCGTTGGGGGAGTCGAACGGGTGGTCGCCTATGGTAGCAGGGTTTTATCGCCAGCGGAACAGCGGTACTGCGTGACCCGTCGCGAGTTGCTGGCTATTGTTTTTTTTGTACAGCAATTTAGACCTTATCTCTACGGCCGTCATTTTACGGTCCGGACGGACCACGCGACGCTTCAGTACGCATTAAGGGTCGCCCAACCCTCGGGCCAATTATCACGGTGGTTGGAGGTCCTCCAGGACTATCAATTTACGACCACTTACCGTAAGGGGTTGCGCCACACCAACGCGGATGCCCTGTCGCGGTTGTCGCCTCGTCCCGAATGTGCGTGCTTGATGGGGTCGGCGCGCTGTAAACCGCCTGGTGCTGTACCCGAGGGTGAGTTGGTTGTGGCCGCGAATGCACCGTTGGTTGACGTTCCCGCTACTCCTGCGGGCGGGGACTCGCTACTCTCACTGTCTCTCGTTGAGTGGGGCCGACTCCAGATGGCTGACAGCTCCCTGCTCGCGTTGCGTCGCAGGGCGGGGGGTCCCGAGGAAGGTCAGAAGCGAGCTGGCTCCTGGCTGCTTAAGCAGGGCCTGCTAATGAGATGGGACAATATGTCCCGGCGGCACGCACTCGTCGTGCCTTCCGCTATGCGGGGCAAAGACGGAGGAGGAAGAGATAGGGCCCTGAGACCCCTATCCCTGCTGTCTTTGTAAGGGCCGGGACCCTGTGTGGCTCAGAGGCGGGACCTTGGGACCCGCGGCCGGACGTCCTTGTGAGGGCCGGGCTGCGGGACCCAGTGGTCGTGATCCATACCCCAGCTGGGGTGGGTCTGGGAGTTCCCCTGGAAGCTACGGGGCTGGAGAGCCCGTGTGTGTGTAGCCGGGTGGAACGTGTAGCGTGAGCTGTAGTTGTCCACACGTGTTATTGTGGCTAGGGAAAGTGTTAATAAAGTGTGCTACCCGTCAAGTGGTCTCCCGCCGTAATTTACAATATTACATATATATACCAGCTGTGAATGTGTTTTGCCCCTGCCCCCAATGTTTTTGTCCACAATTGATTCCATTGCAAGCAGCAAATGCTCCTCCACCAGTCAACTTGCCAGACTTGTACAATACGCCCCACCCCCCCCAACCACCCCGTTCTCAGTACGGTTCAACTTCGGACCAAAAATTCATTATTGTACTCTGCACGACCGACAAGTTGAACAGGCGCAAGCGTGCGTGGTAACGTGGGGAAGATAGAACGATTACCAAAACAGTCATTTGGCACGCGACTTGTTCAACTGTGGCAACGTTTTGTTGCGTGAGATCGTGTAAACGTGTCGTACCCCCCCCCCCACCTCCACCCGATACAGCCACACTAAGTAAGGTTGCTGTCACGTAAACAGAACGCGCCGATTTATTACAGGGGGTTCACGTTATTCGTAAAATTCGCCAATGAAATGAAGCCATCGCGTGGGAAAATGTGCCAATTTCGTTTTACGAAATCGATCACGTTGAAAAGCCCAAAAAATGACAATTTTGGACCAGTTATCAATCGTAGCATTGGCCACGAAAGCCTATGCACATTAACACTCAGCATATGTTAACACGCCACACGGCTTAGCAAAATACATCTCACCAGAATGGATGCAAAAAGTATCGGCCCAAATTTAAACCGTCAATTGAAGTACAAAATGATAACAAAAAAAAACAGACGAACTGATGATTTAAACGTGAAAAGAATGGCCACTTCAAAGCAAAACTATTCGTATGACCCTCAAAAACCTTCCAGTCTGCAAACTCTGGTCGACTTTACCTACATCCTTAAACATCGCAACTTACCGACAATCACTTTCTCCGCAATTCTCAGCAATCTACGCCTCTTAGAAGCTGCTCTTGATACATACTGTACACTCCTCTCTGTGGTGACAGTTCTTGTCTACTCAATTAAAGTGTAAACGTTGCTTGGCTAGACGTCTTCCCGGACACCGATGATAGGGAAACAACACAGCCCACTCACATGCATTTCATTATAAAAATAGAGGGGGGGGGAGAGGCAGGTCATCTTGACTTTAATTTCGTTTCACGAAGAAAAATACAAATCACAATCAAGGAGGTTGTTTTTTGTCAACCCCAAGGACACGCGCGCACACGCAGACATCGCTGCTTCTTAGAAATTCATCTTTTAACAACTTACCATCCAACGAAATTCAGTGGCAAGCTAACAACAAGAGTAATTCCTGCAGTCACGAAAGCTCCCAATGAAGTATGTCATACGAATTGTTCGTATAATCGTGAAAAATATTTCGTGTACATTTTAACGTTAAGCAAGAGATTATAAAATTTTGATTTAAAGCTTTCGTGACTGCAGGGATTCATATTCTTGGTTCTTTTGGTAAAGTCACGTAGAAGGGAAATAATAAAACAACAATAATATTAAACAATACAATTCTCACGACGTTTCGACTGCAACACAAGCAATCATCCACAGCAAGAAAATGTGATAATTTCTTGCTGTGGATTTCACACCTGATGACGATTGCTTGTGTCGTATGCTAGTATTTTATTTTATTTTATCTTTATACGTGACTGGTAGGGTGTTGACTGTTATGTTATCCGACTCTCTGTTGTATTACATTTCTAAGTATACGAGATGTGTTTCTATTTCATTTATACCTGATGACGATTGCTTGTGTTGCAATCAAAACGTCGTAGTATGCTAGTATTTAATTTATTACTTTCTCTTTACACGTCACTTTACCGAAAGAACCAAAGAGTCATTCAACTAAATGTCTTTCTCTTCCTGCCTTCCACCATTTCATATTCGTTTTCTTGCAGGAGTTCAAGGCAAAAGAGGGCGGGGGTTAGGGGGGTAAAAGCTCTTCAATGGAAACATTAAAGCACAAGGGGCTGCACCGCCGTTGACTTTCTTCTCTCCTGGATTTTCGTTGTCGCCGGGAGGATCCTCGTCGGGACGGGTCGCGGAGAACGCCTCTCCCCCCCCCCCACACAAACCAGCGGGTGCGGTCAGAGCGCGACGTCCCGTACGTCCGTGGGGGTGCCGGCCACGTCGAGCTCGTCCACGCCACTCGGTGACTGCGGGGAGCCCTGCTGCTGCTGCAGCTGTTGAGCCTGCGGGAGGCTCGCCCCCAGAACGCCCTCCAGCTGGTCCTGGCAGGCCAGCAGGCAGAGCTGCCGGGGGGGGGGGGGCGAGAGGGATTAGCACCCCCGGCCATCATCGCCACCACCAGCACCAGCATCACCACCATCATCAGCATCATCAGCATCATCATCATCAGCAGGGCAGTCATCATCGCCACCAGCATCATCATCATCAGCATCATCAGCAGGGCGGCCATCATCGCCACCACCACCCCACCACCATCAGCATCATCAGCAGGGCAGTCATCATCGCCACCACCACCAGCACCACCACCATCATCAGCAGCAGGGCGGCCATCATCACCACCACCAGCATCATCATCATCATCAGCAGGGCGGTCATCATCGCCACCACCAACACGCCCACCATCATCATCATCAGCAGGGCAGTCATCATCGCCACCACCACCAGCATCAGCATCATCATCATCAGCAGGGCAGTCATCATCGCCACCACCACCACCATCATCATCAGCAGGGCGGCCATCATCACCACCACCAGCATCAGCATCATCAGCAGGGCAGTCATCATCGCCACCATCACCACCACCACCAGCATCAGCATCATCAGCAGGGCAGTCATCATCACCACCACCACCAGCATCACCACCACCAGCATCAGCATCAGCATCATCAGCAGGGCAGTCATCATCGCCACCACCACCAGCATCATCATCAGCATCATCATCAGCAGGGCGTTAATCATTGTTACCCATCGTCACCACCACCAACATCATCATCGGCGCAGCTATCAAGTGTCAAAGGCATCGATCATCACCGCGGTTGATAAATTATTAATGCCAAATGCAAGTCAACAGTGCTCCCTCCTTGGCAAGTCACCAGCGGAATGTGTCACTTCCACCCGTGGCAAAAGGCTCCCCCCTCCCCTCCCTCTGGGGAATAGAATCAACCAGTGTGCGCTGGTTGATTCACAACTCTGATAATGTATGCACTGTCCTTGAAGTTGATTGGTCCACACCCGAGACAGCTTTTCTTAGAGCCTAGTCTCACATGGTCCTTGAAGTTGATTGGTCCACACCCGAGACAGCTTTCCTTAGAGCCTAGTCTCACATGGTCCTTGAAGTTGATTGGTCCACACCTGAGACAGCTTTCCTTAGAGCCTAGTCTCACATGGTCCTTGAAGTTGATTGGTCCACACCCAAGACAGCTTTCCTTAAAGCCTAGTCTCACATGGTCCTTGAAGTTGATTGGTCCACACCCGAGACAGCTTTCCTTAGAGCCTAGTCTCACATGGTCCTTGAAGTTGATTGGTCCACACCCGAGACAGCTTTCCTTAGAGCCTAGTCTCAAATGGTCCTTGAAGTTGATTGGTCCACACCCGAGACAGCTTTCCTCAGAGCCTAGTCTCACATGGTCCTTGAAGTTGATTGGTTTACACCCGAGACAGCTTTCCTTAGAGCCTAGTCTCACATGGTCCTTGAAGTTGATTGGCCCACACCCGAGACAGCTTTCCTTAGAGCCTAGTCTCACATGGGTTGGACCTGATGACGCCAAAAAGCGCACAACTCAAAGACAACGCACCATCAGAGTATGAGAGCTCGGGGTAAAGCATTTACACCATTGGAACCTCATTTGCCAGTACAAAATTGCTCATTCACGCTTTCACGTGAATTTAGCACGTTTAGCGGTGCCCGTCACTTGTATGGAGACGTAAGCAGGGCTACGTAGTAACTATTGTGAACTTTTATTGTGAACATTCGGTCACAGTTCCTATGACCTGCACTGTTTCATTGCTTTTATGGCTTTATTTTGGTGATTTCGAAAAGTGTATTGGTTTTGCCATGTTTGTCTGTTGTAGTACAGAGTTAGACTGATGGCCTTAATCTAAGTTGTCTTGTGGTTGTTGTTGTTGTTGTTTGACTTGCATCCCACTGGGATGTTTGCACACAGTGTTGGTGTACGATGTTTTTTTCTGCAATATTTTGCTGTCTTTTCTTTGATTTTCTGTTTGCACTCAGTCACATATTCACTTTAAGATGTTTTCTTGTTCATGTTTTTGTTTTCTGTTTGTTGCGGTTGCACCCGATTCAAGAGCCGAATGGCTCACAGGGCAAAACCTACTAAATGAACTTGAACTAGGTTCATCTTCTAGGTCAGGGGTCGGCAACCTACGGCTCCGGAGCCGCATGCGGCTCTTTACGGGCTACTTCTTGACGATGAGTACGTATGTACTCAGATGCATTGCGGCTCTTGAAATACTGAATTTTGTACCGAATTGGAAAGAAATGGCTCTTCTTGTTATTTTGGTTGCCGACCCCTGTTCTAGGTTGTCGGGGGGCCCCTACGGCGAAGGTGTTTGCTAATGCGACGGCAAAGCCACGAATCGCTTTTGCGACCTCCGCCGCAAGTGATCCGGCACGACGTCCGACGTTTCGCTCCGTGCGCCGGGGAGAGCTTCGCCAGGAACTCGGCGGGCTTGAGAGCCAAGCGTTTGGACACGGTAGCGACCGACGACCCGGCGTACAATCCGTGGTCATTGTCAGATTGTGGCTGACGGGACGCACCGCGATTAACGTGAACGACCCATTCGGGGGGGGGGGGAGGGGGGGACAGGCGGGATGGGGGGGGGTGTTGGGTGGATGCGGCGGCTGGGCTCACCGCGTCGCTGTTGACGATCTTGGCGAGGGTCTCGGCGAGCGGGGCAACCGACAGGCGCTCGTCCTTCCGGCTGAGCCGCGCGCCCCGCACGGCTGCCCCCACGCTGGCTGCGGCGATCATGGAGGGCGGGTACGTGGCGAACGTGAAGTCTGCACACGCAGCGGTGGAAGAACACGAGCAGAGGTCAGTGTCCTGCATCACGTAGCGGGTGGCTTCTCTAGCCACCCACCCCTCTCCCTCCCTGGCTCCACCGAAGCAGCGGACTTCAGCACCGCTCACACGGAAAGCAAAGCGACGGTTACAAGCGGAAGGTCGTCAACGGGCGGAGGCACCGAGCCAACAAAACACAGCTGGAATCACAAACACACCTGGAATCAGAAACACAGCTGGAATCACAAGCACAGCTGGAATCACAAACACAGCTGGAATCAGAAACACAGCTGGAATCACAAGCACAGCTGGAATCACAAACACAGCTGGAATCAGAAACACAGCTGGAATCACAAGCACAGCTGGAATCACAAGCACAGCTGGAATCACAAGCACAGCTGGAATCACAAACACAGCTGAAATCACAAGCACAGCTGGAATCACAAACACAGCTGAAATCACAAGCACAGCTGGAATCACAAGCACGGCTTCTCTCTCCGGTCGGTAGAGTCGGCAGAGTCCCCGATCCGACACGAGAGAGAGACCGGAGCTAGCCGGCAGGGACCCGGACTCAGAGTAGGACCCCTCTAGCCCCTGGGAGTTGTGCACCCTGTTGTGTGTGTATTGTAACAGCTTTAATAAACCCTGGCGAAAGCCCCGAACTTACCTCCGTCTCCGAGTGCGTCCGTGAGAGCTTCTCTACGCATGTATGCCAATGATTTGGTAATAGCTGCTCATTCAGAAGAGGAGTTGGAGACGCTGCTGCTGCTGAGACTGGAGCGTGCCACTAAGAGGTGGGGCCTTACCATCAGCCCCATCAAAACTAAGCACCTGCCTGGGTATTTTATACCATCGGACACTCCACCCCCACAACTCCCAATTGGTGATGGGGCAGTTGTGGAGAGAGTGGAGAGTTTCCCATAACCTGGGCAGTGTGCTTATGACCGGGCTCCAGTTTATCAGCAGAGGTCTCACTCCGAATCAGACTCAGAGTAGGACACCCTAGCCCCTGGGAGTTGTGTATCCTGGTGTGTGTAATATTGTAACAGCTCTACGCAAGCATGCACACGTTTGACAAATTACCCGTGGAAAAAAACACTACTTTTCAAAAAACCCACACGTTTAAAGTAGGCTCAAGGAAAAATGTCTGTGCATACCGGTGGCACAGAGGGCGA
>NW_026891713.1:0-28903 GCF_015708825.2 Lethenteron reissneri
CACACACACACTCTCACACACACTCACACTTACACCCACCCACACTCTCACACCAGTGGCGGCTGGTGATATTTATTTTTGGGGGGGCGCATTTTTTAAATTTTATTGAGGGGGGCAAATAAATATAAAGCAGTACCAAAAGCCATTTTGACTACTTGAATATAAATTTTGATGATCTTTATTTACATTTCAGACCAAAAGAAGTACCAAAAAGCATGTTTCCTACTTGAACATAAATGTTTCTCTTTTATATACATTTCAGACCAAAGTACCAAAAAGCATGTTTCCTACTTGAACATAAATGTTTCTCTTTTATATACATTTCAGACCAAAGTACCAAAAAGCATGTTTCCTACTTGAACATAAAAACGTTAGTTTCATGCTATTATCAATATGGCTGCGGCTACTTTCATGACGTTTGCATTTGTCAGAGAGATGTTTGAGGTCTCTTACCCCCGTCGTTGTCCACAAAACTTCAGTGCCGACACTTTGAAATAAAAGACAGGGAAAACAAAAAAGAGAATTGCTAACATCACATCCAGCCAGCCACCTCCGTTTCTCATAACAAGCGCGGGTGAAGCTTCGTGTGTAGCTTCGTCCTCTGTCACTGGCCTGCTGCTGGATTTGTAAATCGGGTTGGTCCGGTCCGAGATCCTTTATCTTTTTTATTTCTTCCAGCGAAAGCCTTGTGAAAGGGTTTTTTTGTAAATAAATTACAGAATTTGGATGAACTGCTGCCATTGTTTACACAAAAAATTTGATCAGCCTAGCAAGTGTCAAAGTGGTGTCGCCTTCGCACTCGCAGTAGTGGCCTACAGCGTAAATTTGAATGACAGGTGACGAGAACCAATCAGATTGGATAAAATAACATGTATCCAATTCTGATTGGCCAGGGACGCAACGACTTGCGCCCCGAGGAGAATCTTTAAGAAACCAATTAGAGACCAGCTTCAGGTCACATGCTGTCCGAAAATGTAAAGTCTCACATAGACATCCATTTGTCCGGCGCCCCGCATAAAACACATTGAAAAACATAGAAAATAGTTGACCGATTAAAGCCAGTTTTTATTAAATGCTGATGCTTTTCTTACTACCAGCCGGCACATCGTATGAAAAAAATATTTTATTTATGTATTTTTATATAAATTTTGTATATGTATATTTCTGGAATATTGATGGGGGCGGCGCCCCTGCGCCCTCTATTGACGAGCCGCCACTGTCTCACACCCACCCACGTCCGCCATTGTCCACGCGGCGTGTTTGCTGCAACACAACACGTGGGGGCGTTGAGGGTGTTGCTGCATAGCGGCGAGAAATGCCTACATCTTACTACAACAACGAGTGTTGTTGTTGTTATACTCACAGGGTGGAGGTGGTTGTGGTGGTAATAAGAGTTGTGGTAGTAAAAAGAGTTGTGGTGGTAATAAGTAGTAGTCGTGATAAGAGTGCTAGTAATACTCACAAGGTAGTAGTTGCTGTGGTGGTAGTTGTTGTTGTTGTGGTAGTTGTTGTTGTGGTAGTTGTTGTTGTTGTTGCTGGGCGATGTCCCAGCGCCTCTTCCCACCAAGGCGACCTCCTCACGCGCTGAAGCCCCGCCCACAGCAGGCGCGAGACGCGCCCTGATTGGCTGCCGGCGCTGACGCGTCGCCCCGCAGCTCCCTCGCTTCTAATTGGTGGATTGAAATCCCACCGCGTGGAAACTCCGCTTTGATAATCGAAGGGGTTTCCCCCTTTCTGGCCACAATAAAACCCTTGTGTGTTTAAGACGTTAAAACACCAAACTGAAACCTTTGCAAGGAATCATGGCTGCATTTACCACACAAAGACAAAGATCCCCCGTGTAGCCTTAACAGACTGTAGGGGCAAGTGCTGTTAGCGAGCACCTATGAAGGCCGGAACGGTACACGAAGGGGGTGGGTGGCCAGCACCACGCCCGACCGCCTTTGTCTCCCCAGTGGCGATGTTTACACACCGCACCAGGTACTCATGTAAGGCTGAGTCGACCTAGGGGAGGCCCGGGACCGGTTCAGATAATCGTCACTGGTGTTAGCCGTGAGCGGGAATCGAACCCGGGTCGCCAGGTTCATAGCGCAGCGCGCTAACTGCTACACCTCCGCTCCCCACACACACACACACTTGTGAACATGCAAACAAAAAAACACGTGCTCTGACGGAGTGTGCATTGTCCTTGAAACTGATTGGTCCACACCAGAGACGGCTTTCTTTTGAGCCTCGTCTCAAACGGTGCTAGACCAGAGGACGCCAAAAGGCGAACACACTTCAGTTTTCTGAAGTTGACTGCTGTGCCCGGCTGGTGGTCGCATCGAAAAATATGCCAATACATTAGTTTTTTTCAGCA
The DNA here is from genome assembly GCF_015708825.2 of Lethenteron reissneri. Taxonomy (NCBI): domain Eukaryota; kingdom Metazoa; phylum Chordata; class Hyperoartia; order Petromyzontiformes; family Petromyzontidae; genus Lethenteron; species Lethenteron reissneri. The sequence continues at coordinate 2,360 of NW_026891713.1, forward strand.
AACTATAACGTTCAAAAGCAAAGTATAATGTGTCCAGCAATCGCCTTACATTAGGGGCCATAAATGACGTCACGCGGTTTTGGACGATTTTTTACCCCCCCCCCCCCCTCGTCACACGGCGTCACAAAAAGTCAGACCTCCCTTCAAATATGATATCACAAAAATAAAACACGCTTCAAATCGCTTTCAACTATTGTCATTGTAGTGCGTATTTAATGCGGCGCTGCATTCTGATGCTGTAGGAGAAAACATTTATTAAAAAGTCTATTTAATTAAGTAGAACGTGTTGTCTATATTTAATTAATGTTGCACATTTTGACGTGACGTCACATTTCTCACCTCCCCCCCTTCGTCACACATCTTCACCAATGTCTGACACCCCCCCTACACCCCTAGGTGCGTGACGTCATTTATGGACGGCCCCTTATTTCAAATCTCAAGATTTTATTCAAACGTGACACACACACACAGTAGACTTGAGCTGCAGCACAGTCAGAAACTCAGCCTTCCACAGCAAGCGCTCCCAATGAGTTTATGATGCTCCACAGCAGAGGTCGCAACCGGGTACCCGATACCCGTACCCTACCCGATACCCGTACCCTACCTGATACCCGTACCCTACCCGATACCTGGCTACCCGTACCCGGCCGGGTACGGGTACCCATTTGCGACCCTGTTGCGGCCGGGTACGGGTAAGGAATTAAAACCCGTTTGCGACCTCTGCTCCACAGCGGGGACGTCCAACAGCCGGAAACCTGAAATCCGCACACCAGAAGGGTGACGACAACTCTCGTCAAAGCCTTCAAGTGTAGCGCTACTCGGTCACGTGATTTGGCCGTCAAGAGCTCTCCCATATTCTTTGGGTCTTTTGGTAAAGTCACGTAGATAGGTTAGAAAAACTACGACGTTTTGATCGCAACGCCAGATGATGATCGCTTGTGTTGCGATCGAAACGTCGTCGTTTTTTGTCTTCTTTCTTACCGATCTACGTGACTTTTACCGAAAGATTCTAGATTTGAAGGACCCAAAGAATGTGAATTCCTCCAGTCAGAAACTTTAAGTCGAGTTCTCCCATCTCAATTCGCTGCCTCCGCCGTTCCCTTTCAATGGCTGCCTGGTTCTGGACAAGCAAGCCACGTGCATGCCGGGGAACGGAGAGACAGCCCCCCCTCCATCCCAGAGAGTCGTCCGTCAAGGTCAATGGCGTGCCGAGTCTTCCGCGCAGCCATTGCGTGATCTCTCTTCCTTCGCTGCGATTCTCTTAGCCTCGTCAGTTGAATCATTATCCTAATCGACCAGGTTACACTCAAAACCCAATAGCTTTTAGCTCCGGGGCCTGATGATATCGTCAGGAGATCATTAGAGTTGTTGGTTAATTGGTTTGTGATTGGCGGGTTAGAATCATGTAAGATTAATATATTTAGTGGTTGGTGAAAATAGGCCTTCCTTAATTCTATTCAGGTGTATTGTGTTAGTTAAAGCTGCGGGTTTGATGGAATTATTATGAGCGTGAAGTCGCCATTGACTAATGGGGCTAATGAGTGAGGAATTAGTAACACACGTTGCTTGAAGATACGGTTGACGTTACAATGTTCTCATACATGTTTCATCTAAATTACTTTTGTCATTAATTTTTGTTGTATTATTTAATAACATTAATTAAAATAGCTCGTTAGGTTGCTTGATTTCCACTTGTCTATCAATTCCCCCGGGACCCGCTGCCCTTCTAAGGGCCGGGACTGAGTGGGCCAGTGGTGAGACCTTGGGAACCCCCAGATCGCGACGTCCTTGTAAGGGAGAGGGCCAGTGGTCGAGACCCGCACCTTGGCTGGGTCGGGTCAGTGTAGCCTCCCCTAGGTGGCCGTTAGCCGGAGGCGAGAGAGAGCCCGTGGCGCCAGTGATAGGCCATGCTAGTCCAGGGGTCGTACCCCCCCAGGTAGCGGTTTAAGGGGCCGTTACCCCTTTGTGTTAGGGGCCGTTACTATTGCCGTTACGTGTTGCCTTCACACGCCGTCTCCACTCTCCTTGAACCCACTACACATGCAGCGTTTGTTCAATGTCTCGTGTGGTCACTGTGATAATAAACTTGCTTGGCTTGGATTCCCAGACAATTCGGAATGGCTCTTTGGTTCTTTTGGTAAAGAAATTAAATAATAATAGAATACGACGTTTCAATTGCAACACAAGCAACCATCATCAGATACAAATGAATTAGAACATAGTAAACTTGGAAATATAATACAGGAAGGAACAATGTTCCACACTGCCCACCAGGGATTATTTAGCTGTCTATCTGTCTGTCTGTCGTGCATAAATAAATATATAATACACACAGCTCTTTGATTGGTGGAGACCTACTGCCGGGTACGGAGAGGGGAGGGGCCTAAGGGAGGAGGGAGTCAGGAGAGGGGCCTGTGGGGGGGATCAGAGGAGGGGCCTAAGGATATGGGGGGGGGTCAGGGGAGGTGCTTAAGCAAGGGGGAGGGGCCAATAGTTAAGGGGGCTGGCTACCTGGCTACCTCAAGCCACGTGATCTTGTACACAGGTAGGAACAACAGGTTGCACACTTGCCCACCAGGGATTATTTGTCTGTCTGTTGTGCACGAATGCGCTGTCCAACCAAGTTCCTACCTGCCTACTCCGAAGGAACGTGTTGCAATACAACACAGAGAGTCAGCCAGCAAAACAATCAACACCCCACCTGGTTGATTACGTTCTTCCAAAGATTGCTAAATTTGAGAGACAAAACACACAGACACACAAGCAGATAGACACACAACACAGACACAGAGAGAGACACAACACAGACACACAGAGAGAGACACACAGACACACAATGTTACTATGTTCTCATATATATTTTGCTGACAGTTTCACCTGAAGTCAGAAGCTTGTGTTGCCTCCGAAACGTCGGGATTTTTATTCTTTTATTTTTATTAATTTAAATTTCATTTTTTACCTAAGTGACTTTACCGAAAAAAATAAGAGTATGAATCCTTGCAGTCACGAAAGCTTCAAATCTAGAATCCCCTAAAATTATTTCTCACGCGACAGAGAGGGAAAAAAACCCGCCACTTTTTAGAAACAAAAGCACAAAGCGGTCCACACACAGCCCAAAAATCACCCATCCACCGCCGTGTAGCGAGTAGCAGCAGCTGTGAAGGCTACCGGCACTTATAAATGTAATAACTCACAAATGTAAAATTGTTTTACACACGGAAACTTTGCGTAACATTCCAATTCAAATAAAGGTTACAGAACAGTCTTTAACATAACTTCTTCACTTCAAGTCTGGCATCAAACGCCTTCAAATCACCGCACTCGTGTTAACGCTTTCCCATGCCACCATTGCATTGTGTCCCACAGAGTTGTAAGTGTAATAACTCACAAATGTATATTCGCCTTAAAATCACCGCAATCTTTGACCCTTCCACCCATTGCATTGTGTCCCACAGAGTTGTAAGTGTAATAACTCACAAATGTATATTTGCCTTAAAATCACCGCAATCTTTGACCCTTAAACCCATTGCACTGTGTCCCACAGAGTTGTAAATGTAATAACTCACAAATGTATAAATTGTTAACAAATAAACTTTGCGTACCATCCTGGTTAAAGTACAAATTAAAGAACAGCCTTAAACTTCACTTCTTCACTTTCAAAGTCTGACATCGTACGCCTTCAAATCACCACACTCTGATCGTTATCAATGAACCCTTTCACATTCCGGAAACCAAAAAATAAGCTGATCTATGGGTGGAGGGCGGTGGCCGAGTTAAATTGCCCTCCCCGTGCCTCTCACCGCTTGCCAGCGACCGGCCTATGTCTCGCAACGGGAGAGGGAGGAGGGGTTAATCAACTAACTGGCCCCAACGGTCGGAATCCCGGGCGGTCGTTTCTCTCTCTTCCTTCCCACGGCCGTCCGCCTAAGCCATGATGGCCCGGAGCGCCCTTCTCACGGCCACGCGGCACACGGGACACTCGCTCAGGGAGAGGGCGCAGTGGCCGCACGTCACCACGTGTCTGCACGGCGTGAAGATGATGGACACCTCGTGCTCCATGCACACTTTGCAGGACAGCCGCTCTTCCAGCTTGTCCAGAAGCTCCTCGACCGATGGCGATGCTGTGGACAAAGTGCGCGCACAGACACACACGCACACACACAGAGACACACACACACAGACACACACGCACACACACAGAGACACAGAGACACACACGCACGCACAGACGCAAGCACACACACACAGACACGCACGCACACACACAGAGACACAGAGACACACACGCACGCACAGACGCAAGCACACACAAACAGACACACACGCACACACACAGAGACACAGAGACACACACGCACGCACAGACGCAAGCACACACACACAGACACACACACTTTCAGCGGTTTCAAAAATGATCATCAGACTGCTTACATATGGGGCGCAAAGGTGGCGAGATGCTGACCACCTCGTCTGGTCGTGGGTTCAATCGTGACCCTGATGCGACGCCTGTTGAAGTATATCTAGAGCCTGCGTCTCCCTCGTCATCACCGTGGCTATGAGATGTTAACCACCTCGCCTCGTATACATGAGGTCGTGACCCTCACCTGGTTCAGACTCTCACCTGTATCAGACCCTCACCTGTATCAGGTGAGGGTCTGATAAAGTGCGCAGGGATCCGTCGCCTTACCGTGCTCAATCTCCGCAGTTGTACTCTGCGGCGTCTGTCCCGGTAGTTGAGCCTCAAAACGAGAAATAAAATGAACATCTCGTCAGTAAGAATCATCGCCGGTGTCACACAGAGCCGACAAAATGGATAAAATACGCGAGCGACGACCGATCGCGTTCAAAACAATTGCAACTTTTTGCACCGTTACTCTGTGCTCAATTTGCAATTGGCATTTCGGCAAACCAAACCAATCCGCGCTAATGACGGGGGCAGGGCAGCTGCAGACGGCTCAAAATCGTGGAGCATCCTTAAATATCTTTATCAAGTTACCATTTTCCCTGGATCTCTATGCCAAAAACCCAGATTATAGTTCTATATAGTTATAGAGTACATTTAATCTGGCTGTCGCCTGATGAAGATCGTTGTTGTAATTACTGGTCAAACGTCGTACTCAGATTCTAAATGTTGTGGCTTGGCTCTCCAACACACCGCTGCGTGCTGTACTAGTATTATACACTATACACTACTCCACTATACACTACTATATTTACAATAAGCATATTGGTAATAAAACCACATTATTTTTACCCCTGAATGATTAACAACATTTCGTTTTTAATTAAAAAAAAATACGACCACGAATGTATCTCAATAGATTCAAAAAGTCAAAGAGTCTCCACTTGATAATTGTTTATTTACCCTTCTATCTGGCAACAAAACTGACACCTTTTTTACGAGGAGTCATGTTTACATAGACCACAATACCTGCAGTCATAATGCAAACAAAAAACACAACTCTGATAATGTGCACTGTCCTTGAAGTTGAGTTGTGCGCCTTTTGGCGTCATCTGGTCCAACCCATGTGAGACTAGGCTCTAAGGAAAGCTGTCTCGGGTGTGGACCAATCAACTTCAAGGACAGTGCATACATTATCAGAGTTATGTTTTTTGTTTGCATTATGACTGCAGGTATTGTGGTCAATGCAAACATGACTCCTTGTAAAAAAGATGTTAGTTTTGTTGCCAGATAGAAGGGTAAAAAAACAATTATCATATTTTTACTGGCAAATGAGGTTCCAATGGAGTCTCCACTTGTTCGCCATCGATGTCGAAACATGCCTGGAATCATCTCCAGTCGGTACCCAGAGCCCAGAGGCACATTAGGAAGGACCCGCATCGCCCCAAACGAGCGATGTCAGAACGTCACCGGCGCCCTCTCTGGCGTCACCCACCTTGAGAGCACAGGCGGGGAAGTGCCTGGCGTGCTCCCGGACGGGGTCGTCTCCCGCCTTCCAGCGATGCATCATCCCGCCGCAGCGGAAACAGGCCACCAGGTCGTCGGGACCCACGCGGTAGAGTCCGGCCCGCGCCAAGTCCGCGGACCGCACGGGGGACGACTCGGGCCACCCCTCGGAGAAGGACAGCAACCTGGCCGCTTCGGCGTGCATCTCCGAGGCCGACGGCGGCGGTGGGATCCGGTCCGAGCGGGACACCGGGGGAGCGGGGCGTCTCGCTGCCGACGCCCTGCGAAAGGCCCGTGTCTCTATGACGCGCGACATCGACCGAGCGGAAAGGATACGGGGTAATTTTGGGGAGAAGAAGTCGTCGTGCGAATGCTTTTGCAACGGACAAGTTGGCCCGGGCTCTCTTGTGGAAGATCACTCGAGAAACGTCGAGCCTTCTCCTCCTTTCCGGCGTGAAAGAGACGGGTAGTTTAAACACCGGCGATGGGAAATGGCACGACTCCTGTTGTCACTCTCGATAGCTCCTGAATACGGGAAGAAAAAGTTGGGCGGCAAGTGTCATTAAAAACGGACATCTTTTAGTGACTTGAAACCTTGGTTTAAACAATTCATCCATTACAGGTTTTGTGGGGTTAGATCGCGTAAATATATTAATGTTAAATCCGCCACCACCCGACACAGCCAACTAGTAAGGGTTGTCACGTAAACAGAACAACCTCTTCTTCTTCTTTGGTTCTTTCGGTTAAGTCACGTCTAAAGATAAAATAATAAATTAAAATAAAAGCATATTACGACGTTTCGATTGCAACACAAGCAATCATCATCAGGCAAAAAAAGAAGAAATAGCAACAAAAAATCTAACTAGAAAACTATAGACAGACATACAAGCAGACAGACATCACACGGACACACAGAGAGAGGACACATATCGGCACAAAGAGAGGGGTCGTTTCTGTGACGGTCCCTTAAATATAGAGAGGGGGGCAGGGACGGAGAGAGGGAGGGGGCAGAGAAAATTAGCATATCAATGAGTGGCAAAGTGCTGCTGCTACTCTAGTAAGATGGCGACGTGGCACGGCACGCAAGCTTGCAAATTAGGAGAAAGGCACACTAAAATTAAATAACCTCGCAAAATATCGAAATGTGATGTAATACAACACAGAGAGTCGGTCAACACACAATTAACGCATAGCCTGGTTGATTACGTATCTCAAAGATTGCTAAGTTAGAGTTTAAGTGTGAAACTTCCAAAGAGAGGACACAAGGAGAGAGAACAAATAGCCAGAGAGAGAAAAAAGAAAATCTTAAAACTTCCCCGTAGAAGTGGTTCAATCTTAATTATGGAGCTTTCGTGACTGCAGGAATTATTCTTTGGTTCTTTCGGTTAAGTCACGTCTAAAGATAAAATAATAAATTAAAATAAAAGCATATTACGACGTTTCGATTGCAACACAAGCAATCATCATCAGGCAAAAAAAGAAGAAATAGCAACAAAAAATCTAACTAGAAAACTATAGACAGACATACAAGCAGACAGACATCACACGGACACACAGAGAGAGGACACATATCGGCACAAAGAGAGGGGTCGTTTCTGTGACGGTCCCTTAAATATAGAGAGGGGGGCAGGGACGGAGAGAGGGAGGGGGCAGAGAAAATTAGCATATCAATGAGTGGCAAAGTGCTGCTGCTACTCTAGTAAGATGGCGACGTGGCACGGCACGCAAGCTTGCAAATTAGGAGAAAGGCACACTAAAATTAAATAACCTCGCAAAATATCGAAATGTGATGTAATACAACACAGAGAGTCGGTCAACACACAATTAACGCATAGCCTGGTTGATTACGTATCTCAAAGATTGCTAAGTTAGAGTTTAAGTGTGAAACTTCCAAAGAGAGGACACAAGGAGAGAGAACAAATAGCCAGAGAGAGAAAAAAGAAAATCTTAAAACTTCCCCGTAGAAGTGGTTCAATCTTAATTATGGAGCTTTCGTGACTGCAGGAATTATTCTTTGGTTCTTTCGGTTAAGTCACGTCTAAAGATAAAATAATAAATTAAAATAAAAGCATATTACGACGTTTCGATTGCAACACAAGCAATCATCATCAGGCAAAAAAAGAAGAAATAGCAACAAAAAATCTAACTAGAAAACTATAGACAGACATACAAGCAGACAGACATCACACGGACACACAGAGAGAGGACACATATCGGCACAAAGAGAGGGGTCGTTTCTGTGACGGTCCCTTAAATATAGAGAGGGGGGCAGGGACGGAGAGAGGGAGGGGGCAGAGAAAATTAGCATATCAATGAGTGGCAAAGTGCTGCTGCTACTCTAGTAAGATGGCGACGTGGCACGGCACGCAAGCTTGCAAATTAGGAGAAAGGCACACTAAAATTAAATAACCTCGCAAAATATCGAAATGTGATGTAATACAACACAGAGAGTCGGTCAACACACAATTAACGCATAGCCTGGTTGATTACGTATCTCAAAGATTGCTAAGTTAGAGTTTAAGTGTGAAACTTCCAAAGAGAGGACACAAGGAGAGAGAACAAATAGCCAGAGAGAGAAAAAAGAAAATCTTAAAACTTCCCCGTAGAAGTGGTTCAATCTTAATTATGGAGCTTTCGTGACTGCAGGAATTATTCTTTGGTTCTTTCGGTTGTCACGTCTAAAGATAAAATAATAAATTAAAATAAAAGCATATTACGACGTTTCGATTGCAACACAAGCAATCATCATCAGGCAAAAAAAGAAGAAATAGCAACAAAAAATCTAACTAGAAAACTATAGACAGACATACAAGCAGACAGACATCACACGGACACACAGAGAGAGGACACATATCGGCACAAAGAGAGGGGTCGTTTCTGTGACGGTCCCTTAAATATAGAGAGGGGGGCAGGGACGGAGAGAGGGAGGGGGCAGAGAAAATTAGCATATCAATGAGTGGCAAAGTGCTGCTGCTACTCTAGTAAGATGGCGACGTGGCACGGCACGCAAGCTTGCAAATTAGGAGAAAGGCACACTAAAATTAAATAACCTCGCAAAATATCGAAATGTGATGTAATACAACACAGAGAGTCGGTCAACACACAATTAACGCATAGCCTGGTTGATTACGTATCTCAAAGATTGCTAAGTTAGAGTTTAAGTGTGAAACTTCCAAAGAGAGGACACAAGGAGAGAGAACAAATAGCCAGAGAGAGAAAAAAGAAAATCTTAAAACTTCCCCGTAGAAGTGGTTCAATCTTAATTATGGAGCTTTCGTGACTGCAGGAATTATTCTTTGGTTCTTTCGGTTAAGTCACGTCTAAAGATAAAATAATAAATTAAAATAAAAGCATATTACGACGTTTCGATTGCAACACAAGCAATCATCATCAGGCAAAAAAAGAAGAAATAGCAACAAAAAATCTAACTAGAAAACTATAGACAGACATACAAGCAGACAGACATCACACGGACACACAGAGAGAGGACACATATCGGCACAAAGAGAGGGGTCGTTTCTGTGACGGTCCCTTAAATATAGAGAGGGGGGCAGGGACGGAGAGAGGGAGGGGGCAGAGAAAATTAGCATATCAATGAGTGGCAAAGTGCTGCTGCTACTCTAGTAAGATGGCGACGTGGCACGGCACGCAAGCTTGCAAATTAGGAGAAAGGCACACTAAAATTAAATAACCTCGCAAAATATCGAAATGTGATGTAATACAACACAGAGAGTCGGTCAACACACAATTAACGCATAGCCTGGTTGATTACGTATCTCAAAGATTGCTAAGTTAGAGTTTAAGTGTGAAACTTCCAAAGAGAGGACACAAGGAGAGAGAACAAATAGCCAGAGAGAGAAAAAAGAAAATCTTAAAACTTCCCCGTAGAAGTGGTTCAATCTTAATTATGGAGCTTTCGTGACTGCAGGAATTATTCTTTGGTTCTTTCGGTTAAGTCACGTCTAAAGATAAAATAATAAATTAAAATAAAAGCATATTACGACGTTTCGATTGCAACACAAGCAATCATCATCAGGCAAAAAAAGAAGAAATAGCAACAAAAAATCTAACTAGAAAACTATAGACAGACATACAAGCAGACAGACATCACACGGACACACAGAGAGAGGACACATATCGGCACAAAGAGAGGGGTCGTTTCTGTGACGGTCCCTTAAATATAGAGAGGGGGGCAGGGACGGAGAGAGGGAGGGGGCAGAGAAAATTAGCATATCAATGAGTGGCAAAGTGCTGCTGCTACTCTAGTAAGATGGCGACGTGGCACGGCACGCAAGCTTGCAAATTAGGAGAAAGGCACACTAAAATTAAATAACCTCGCAAAATATCGAAATGTGATGTAATACAACACAGAGAGTCGGTCAACACACAATTAACGCATAGCCTGGTTGATTACGTATCTCAAAGATTGCTAAGTTAGAGTTTAAGTGTGAAACTTCCAAAGAGAGGACACAAGGAGAGAGAACAAATAGCCAGAGAGAGAAAAAAGAAAATCTTAAAACTTCCCCGTAGAAGTGGTTCAATCTTAATTATGGAGCTTTCGTGACTGCAGGAATTATTCTTTGGTTCTTTCGGTTAAGTCACGTCTAAAGATAAAATAATAAATTAAAATAAAAGCATATTACGACGTTTCGATTGCAACACAAGCAATCATCATCAGGCAAAAAAAGAAGAAATAGCAACAAAAAATCTAACTAGAAAACTATAGACAGACATACAAGCAGACAGACATCACACGGACACACAGAGAGAGGACACATATCGGCACAAAGAGAGGGGTCGTTTCTGTGACGGTCCCTTAAATATAGAGAGGGGGGCAGGGACGGAGAGAGGGAGGGGGCAGAGAAAATTAGCATATCAATGAGTGGCAAAGTGCTGCTGCTACTCTAGTAAGATGGCGACGTGGCACGGCACGCAAGCTTGCAAATTAGGAGAAAGGCACACTAAAATTAAATAACCTCGCAAAATATCGAAATGTGATGTAATACAACACAGAGAGTCGGTCAACACACAATTAACGCATAGCCTGGTTGATTACGTATCTCAAAGATTGCTAAGTTAGAGTTTAAGTGTGAAACTTCCAAAGAGAGGACACAAGGAGAGAGAACAAATAGCCAGAGAGAGAAAAAAGAAAATCTTAAAACTTCCCCGTAGAAGTGGTTCAATCTTAATTATGGAGCTTTCGTGACTGCAGGAATTATTCTTTGGTTCTTTCGGTTAAGTCACGTCTAAAGATAAAATAATAAATTAAAATAAAAGCATATTACGACGTTTCGATTGCAACACAAGCAATCATCATCAGGCAAAAAAAGAAGAAATAGCAACAAAAAATCTAACTAGAAAACTATAGACAGACATACAAGCAGACAGACATCACACGGACACACAGAGAGAGGACACATATCGGCACAAAGAGAGGGGTCGTTTCTGTGACGGTCCCTTAAATATAGAGAGGAGGGCAGGGACGGAGAGAGGGAGGGGGCAGAGAAAATTAGCATATCAATGAGTGGCAAAGTGCTGCTGCTACTCTAGTAAGATGGCGACGTGGCACGGCACGCAAGCTTGCAAATTAGGAGAAAGGCACACTAAAATTAAATAACCTCGCAAAATATCGAAATGTGATGTAATACAACACAGAGAGTCGGTCAACACACAATTAACGCATAGCCTGGTTGATTACGTATCTCAAAGATTGCTAAGTTAGAGTTTAAGTGTGAAACTTCCAAAGAGAGGACACAAGGAGAGAGAACAAATAGCCAGAGAGAGAAAAAAGAAAATCTTAAAACTTCCCCGTAGAAGTGGTTCAATCTTAATTATGGAGCTTTCGTGACTGCAGGAATTATTCTTTGGTTCTTTCGGTTAAGTCACGTCTAAAGATAAAATAATAAATTAAAATAAAAGCATATTACGACTCTAACTTAGCAATCTTTGAGATACGTAATCAACCAGGCTATGCGTTAATTGTGTGTTGACCGACTCTCTGTGTTGTATTACATCACATTTCGATATTTTGCGAGGTTATTTAATTTTAGTGTGCCTTTCTCCTAATTTGCAAGCTTGCGTGCCGTGCCACGTCGCCATCTTACTAGAGTAGCAGCAGCACTTTGCCACTCATTGATATGCTAATTTTCTCTGCCCCCTCCCTCTCTCCGTCCCTGCCCCCCTCTCTATATTTAAGGGACCGTCACAGAAACGACCCCTCTCTTTGTGCCGATATGTGTCCTCTCTCTGTGTGTCCGTGTGATGTCTGTCTGCTTGTATGTCTGTCTATAGTTTTCTAGTTAGATTTTTTGTTGCTATTTCTTCTTTTTTTGCCTGATGATGATTGCTTGTGTTGCAATCGAAACGTCGTAATATGCTTTTATTTTAATTTATTATTTTATCTTTAGACGTGACTTAACCGAAAGAACCAAAGAATAATTCCTGCAGTCACGAAAGCTCCATAATTAAGATTGAACCACTTCTACGGGGAAGTTTTAAGATTTTCTTTTTTCTCTCTCTGGCTATTTGTTCTCTCTCCTTGTGTCCTCTCTTTGGAAGTTTCACACTTAAACTCTAACTTAGCAATCTTTGAGATACGTAATCAACCAGGCTATGCGTTAATTGTGTGTTGACCGACTCTCTGTGTTGTATTACATCACATTTCGATATTTTGCGAGGTTATTTAATTTTAGTGTGCCTTTCTCCTAATTTGCAAGCTTGCGTGCCGTGCCACGTCGCCATCTTACTAGAGTAGCAGCAGCACTTTGCCACTCATTGATATGCTAATTTTCTCTGCCCCCTCCCTCTCTCCGTCCCTGCCCCCCTCTCTATATTTAAGGGACCGTCACAGAAACGACCCCTCTCTTTGTGCCGATATGTGTCCTCTCTCTGTGTGTCCGTGTGATGTCTGTCTGCTTGTATGTCTGTCTATAGTTTTCTAGTTAGATTTTTTGTTGCTATTTCTTCTTTTTTTTGCCTGATGATGATTGCTTGTGTTGCAATCGAAACGTCGTAATATGCTTTTATTTTAATTTATTATTTTATCTTTAGACGTGACTTAACCGAAAGAACCAAAGAATAATTCCTGCAGTCACGAAAGCTCCATAATTAAGATTGAACCACTTCTACGGGGAAGTTTTAAGATTTTCTTTTTTCTCTCTCTGGCTATTTGTTCTCTCTCCTTGTGTCCTCTCTTTGGAAGTTTCACACTTAAACTCTAACTTAGCAATCTTTGAGATACGTAATCAACCAGGCTATGCGTTAATTGTGTGTTGACCGACTCTCTGTGTTGTATTACATCACATTTCGATATTTTGCGAGGTTATTTAATTTTAGTGTGCCTTTCTCCTAATTTGCAAGCTTGCGTGCCGTGCCACGTCGCCATCTTACTAGAGTAGCAGCAGCACTTTGCCACTCATTGATATGCTAATTTTCTCTGCCCCCTCCCTCTCTCCGTCCCTGCCCCCCTCTCTATATTTAAGGGACCGTCACAGAAACGACCCCTCTCTTTGTGCCGATATGTGTCCTCTCTCTGTGTGTCCGTGTGATGTCTGTCTGCTTGTATGTCTGTCTATAGTTTTCTAGTTAGATTTTTTGTTGCTATTTCTTCTTTTTTTGCCTGATGATGATTGCTTGTGTTGCAATCGAAACGTCGTAATATGCTTTTATTTTAATTTATTATTTTATCTTTAGACGTGACTTAACCGAAAGAACCAAAGAATAATTCCTGCAGTCACGAAAGCTCCATAATTAAGATTGAACCACTTCTACGGGGAAGTTTTAAGATTTTCTTTTTTCTCTCTCTGGCTATTTGTTCTCTCTCCTTGTGTCCTCTCTTTGGAAGTTTCACACTTAAACTCTAACTTAGCAATCTTTGAGATACGTAATCAACCAGGCTATGCGTTAATTGTGTGTTGACCGACTCTCTGTGTTGTATTACATCACATTTCGATATTTTGCGAGGTTATTTAATTTTAGTGTGCCTTTCTCCTAATTTGCAAGCTTGCGTGCCGTGCCACGTCGCCATCTTACTAGAGTAGCAGCAGCACTTTGCCACTCATTGATATGCTAATTTTCTCTGCCCCCTCCCTCTCTCCGTCCCTGCCCCCCTCTCTATATTTAAGGGACCGTCACAGAAACGACCCCTCTCTTTGTGCCGATATGTGTCCTCTCTCTGTGTGTCCGTGTGATGTCTGTCTGCTTGTATGTCTGTCTATAGTTTTCTAGTTAGATTTTTTGTTGCTATTTCTTCTTTTTTTTTGCCTGATGATGATTGCTTGTGTTGCAATCGAAACGTCGTAATATGCTTTTATTTTAATTTATTATTTTATCTTTAGACGTGACTTAACCGAAAGAACCAAAGAATAATTCCTGCAGTCACGAAAGCTCCATAATTAAGATAGAACAACCTCTATTATGGATGATATTGGTCGCCAAAGCCTACGTGTTAAAAAGTTAAACAGTTCAGTCTGTCACTTCTGACAAACGTTTGCACAGCAATAAAAGGGCACACAAAGTCTGGATGGTCCTGTAGCAAACGGAGTTTTGAGGGTTATCTGGTGTGAGAAAAAACAACACTACCCATAGACTCAGCACCGCACCATAGACTCAACACTGCACCATAGACTCACACTGCCCAGACTCAGCACTGCACCATAGACTCAGCACTGCCCCATAGACTCAACACTGCACCATAGACTCAACACTGCACCATAGACGCAACACTGCACCATAGACTCAACACTGTACCATAGACTCAACACTGCCCATAGACTCAACACTGCACCATAGACTCAACACTGCACCATAGACTCAGCACTGCCCATAGACTCAACACTGCCCATAGACTTGAAGTACCGGTGAAGACGCTTGACGCCGAGGTTGAGGCACACGTATATTTATTTCACAATACGACAGTGGGCATATACACACTCGAGGGGGTATCGGCCCCCTCACCCGTATAACTCGGGATACACCCCTAGCTAACTCTGTCCTAGCCCCGAATCCTCCACTAATGGGCTAGGGGAGGCTAACTGGCCCGACACTGGTAAGTCGGGCCCGATACCCGGAGTTCCAGACCAGCTCTTACAAGAGCACCGGCTCTGGCTTTCGGGACCACGCCGCTGGCTCAGTCCTGTCCGGCCCTGAAAAGGACATCGAACTAGGGGAGTCCAGGGCTCTATCTAATACGTCTTCAGTCTTCTTCCCTTAGCTTAAACATAACTGACTCGAGCCCTTTGAACATCCCCTTTTATACCCAACCCCTCCCTGAGGGGTGGGGCCCCGGGGGATCATAACGTTCGAACCAGCCCCCCCCAGGGTGTCTGGCTCGGACGTCGTAGAGGGCACCTCCTCGTGTACTTACGTAGCCCCGCCCACTGTGTTTGTTTTCCATAGGCTGCCATGCATAACGGGCCCTCTCTTTAACACCCCTACCCCCCCCCCCCCCCCCCCCCGCATAGCTTGCAGCCGTCCCGGCTGCCAACATACAAAAATGACAATAAAAGTGCATTTACACCTTGACCGCGCGTGTGCCTCACTATTTTTCAACAATAACAAGAACAGCAACAAGAACACAACAAAATGCAACAGCAAGAAGAGAAAACAACCCGACGCACCCCCCCTTGAATAAATACGAATTCCGTAAAAAAACCAACCTATATACAATTTGCAGGGAACCCACCATACACACAACACCAGGTGAACCCAACGTATGTACATTTCAATGGGCAGGGAACACACCACCCACACAACACACAATGAACCAAACATATGTACATTCAATGGGCAGGGAACACACCACCCACACAACACACGATGAACACAACCTATGTACACATCTTCCGGCCTCATAACAGTCTGCGCATTTTTGCGCGCGTCCTTGCCGCGGGCCCCTCACACGGGGTAACCCCGGGTGGCGGACCGTCAGGTGGCAATTGTCCGTCCCGGAGTGAGTCCTCATCCAATGCCGCGCGACCGTCGGTATCCCCAGGAGGGGTGGTCGGGCGTGAGCCCGTCAGTCCTGATGCACCTGGAGGTGGCACGGCCGGCAAGGCATTAGGTGAGAACGACGGAGACGGACCCAATGAGTCGGTCGACCCCCCACACGTTTGGCCACGCATGTGTGAAGTGGGTTTGTGTACCGCAACGAAGGGTTTTAACCTAGAGGGGTGCACGAACCATCGCCGCTTCCCCCATTTAATGCGCACGCACTGTGGTCGCAAAACTTCGACCACCTCCACAGGGCCCCGCCACGGCCGCACGAGCTTAGAGGAGGTAGCCAGTGGCACTTGGGGACAGTGCAGCCATGCCTTGTCCCCCGGCTTCCACTGTATCATGTGCGCCCGACCCAGCCTGAGGCGCTCATTCGCCTTTTGACGGAGGTCCGAGTTTAGCATTGCAGCATCCCGCGCCTCTGTTAATTTGGCCAGATTAAATTTGACGTGGTCAGCCAATTTAGTTTTCCCTTGCGGTTCGGGGATCTGCAGCTGGGCGCGAACAGGCGGGTCGGGTTCGCGACCGTACATGAGGTAAAAGGGGGAAAATCCCGTAGCTGCATGGGGTGCCATCCGGTATGCCGCCAAGACCCCTTGAATATGCAGGTCCCAGTCAGTCTGTGAGTCCGAGACCTGCTGTGACATCATTGACGTAATGGTGCGATGCAGGCGCTCGACCATCCCGTCAGTTTGCGGGTGATACGGGGAGGTACGAATTTTCTTCGTGCCTAGGAGGTCACAGACTTGTTTGAGTAATTTACCGGAAAAATTTCTGCCCTGGTCGGTCAGCAGCCGCTCCGGAGCACCTTTGTCCAGGACGTATCCCTGAACAAAGGCCTCCACGATGGCTGCTGCCGACTGGTTGGCAAGGGGCCAGGCCATAGGCCAGCGTGTAAAATACTCGACACCAGTCAACAAATACCTATTGCCCCTGGGGGTGGCGGGAAATGGGCCCAAAATGTCCAGCGCGACAAGCTCATTTATTCTGGACACTTTGATCGATTGCAAGGGCGGGTTAGACTCCCGCGCCGGCGGTTTCCGTTGCGCACACCGAGGGCATGATCCCAATAGATCCCCAACATCCCTCGTCATGCCAGGCCAAAAAAAATCAAGTTGTAGCAGTGCAAGAGTCTTTTGGGTCCCCAGGTGTAATAGGCGCTCATGCGCGGCCCACACCACCTTGCCTCGCAACCCAGAAGGGACCACCAGCCGATGTCGCTGGGATTTCCCGTCCCAATGCATCAGCAGACCTTGCACCATTTCCCATGCATCCGAATCACCCTTCACACGCTCAGCACCCCCGACGCGACGACGCCACCCGAGGAGGGAGGTATCCTCCATCTGGAGGCGCCCCCATTCAGTGACGGGCAACCCCAACAGGGAATCTCTTCCCTGTTGTTCGATCGAATTAGTAATTAATGTTTCGTCGTCGTCGGTGGCTGCCAAGACCGGAACCGATGCGTCCCCTGAAGGCCTGCAACGTCCCGACCCCAGGAGGCATGCACATTCCGAGGTGGTTGGCATGCGCGACAGAGCGTCCGCATTCGTATGGCGAACGCCCTTACGGTAGGTGGTTTCAAAATCAAAGTCCTGGAGAACCTCCAACCATCGAGACAACTGTCCCGATGGTTGTTGAACTCGCAGGGCATACTGTAGTGCCGCATGATCTGTGCGGACGGTGAAATGCCGACCGTACAGATATGGGCGATACTGTTGGATGAAATAGACAATTGCCAACAGTTCCCTACGGGTGACACAATATCTTTGCTCCGCAGGAGACAACACCCGACTACCGTACGCGACCACCCGTTCCATGCCATCAACCACCTGGGAAAGCACACCCCCAATACCCGTGTTGCTCGCATCGGTGTCGAGCAAAAAGGGCTTAGAAAAATCGGGGTAAACCAAGGGAGGGGCTTTTACCAGGGCGTCCCGAAGGGAGCAGAAAGCAGCCTCCTCCTCTTGACCCCAGTGGAACCGAACCCCTTTAGATGTTAAAGCGTGCAGGGGTTTGGCAATTGTCGCAAAATCAGCGACGAACCGTCGGTAATACGACGCGAACCCAATGAAACTCCTGACCTCTCCCACCGAGGTGGGAGTCGGCCAGGAGCTGACACACTGCGTTTTGGCGGGATCAGTAGCAATACCTGAGCGTCCCACGATGTGCCCCAAATAACGCACCGAATCGCGCAACAAATGGCATTTTTGGGGTTTGAATTTCAAATTAGCAGCCCGCATCTTTAGGAAAACCGCCCGCAACCTCTGGAGATGTTCGTCAAAAGTTTTACCAAAGACGATAACGTCATCCAAATAAATGAGGCACGACTCCCATTGCAATCCAGCCAAAACCAATTCCATCAAACGCTGGAAAGTTGCCGGCGCTGAGTGTAAGCCCATCGGCAACCGGTTGAATTGGAAAAGGCCGTGCGGTGTACGGAAAGCAGTTTTAGGCTTTGAATCATCGTCCAGAGGAAGCTGCCAGAATCCCGAAAGTAAATCGAGTGTGGAAAAGAATCGCGCTCCCGCCAAGGCGTCCAGCGATTCATCCATCCGAGGGAGCGGGTATGCGTCGGCAACCGAAATTTTGTTAAGGCGCCGAAAATCAACGCAAAACCGCAACGATCCGTCCTGCTTTTTAACCAGGACGATCGGCGCTCCCCAAGGGCTGGTGGAAGGAGAAATGATGTCGGCGGCCAACATGTCATCAATAGCCGATTTGACATGGTCCTTTTCGGCGGGACTCAACCGAAACGTGTCAATATGGTGACGCAGCAGGTGAGTACAACCCAAATCGTATTTATTCCGACTAAAAACGTCGGAAAATTCCCGCAGTAGTGTTTTAAGTTGTTGACGCTCTGAATCTGACAGGTCCGTCGATCCCGCACAAAGCGCCTCGAGCCACCCTTCATCGCTGTCCGAATGCGGTCGCGGCGCAGGGACAACGCTGACGTGATTTGCGACGGTTTCCTCACATGGCACCGGCGTTGCGTGAGCAAGCACGGTTCCCTGTGGGACCACCACCGTCTGCGAGCCCACATTGAGGACCGCGATGAAGGGTTCACCGTCCCCTCTTACTATGGTCTGGGCCGGAAGTAAATGAGGTCCACTAACCCCGGCCCTAGACGGCCCCAGCAGAACCCCTTGGGCCGCAATACCCTTAGCGAAGGGTCGCCGAAGTTTCAATGGAATCAACATTTGTGCCCCCGGAGAGACGCGCACCGTTCTCTCTACGAATGCCGGCACTGTCGCGAACGCCGTCCGAGTCGTAACGGGTGATGGCAAAAACGCCATGCGTCTGCCCGACGGGAGCTCAATGCATCCCTGGTCGATTAATATCCTAATCGGCATTTTGGCCAGGAAGTCCGTCCCCAGCAGGCACGGAACCGCCAGCGAGGAGGAAACAAAAATCGGCCCAGACAATTTAATTTCCCCAACACAAATTTGGGCCCGAATTTGTCCGATGATGCCAAGTGAGCCCCCGTTAGCCGCATAGAATGGTACGTTAACAGGCATCAAAGGACGGCTCTGGACAGGGAGAATATTGTATATTAACTCCGAAATAATGGTCGCCGATGCTCCCGTATCGACCAGGATGCGCACTTCAACCCCGTCGATGTGCCCCACAACGGCCGACGACCCCGACGATGCGGCTACCACACGATCGGCCAGCACGGACCACTGGCCGGGTTCGATATGAGTACCCAGAGTGGTGCGTGATGGTGCGATGGTGCGCGATATCGGCCCCCCTCTCGTTGCGGTGTTTGAGTGCGTGACGGGCGTGTGCGTGGGCCAAACATGTGGGGTGCCGCGACTCGCCGGGTTATGATGGTGGAGCTTGTGATGAGGCCCGTCGTCCCGTTGAGGTGTCGTCCCGCGCTGACGAGGAGAGCGGCACCCCGAGGCGACGTGGCCCCGGACGCCGCAGTTAAAACACCGCGGGAGCGCCGTCGGAGGTGACGGATGGTCGGAACGGCCCGACCCGTCCCGGCCCGACCGTGCTCCCGTCGCCTGTTGCCGTCGGTGGTCGACGGCGTAGAGCTCCTCCGTCGGAAGGGTGGCTGCAGCCACCGCACGCCCCGCCGATGCCCTGCTGGCTTTCCGCCGGAGCGACAGGAGGTTTGCGTAGAGGAGCCGCGCCGCCTGGAGCGATGTCATTTCCGCGTCCTCCTGCGCGACGACAGCGATGTCAAGGTCGTCTGCCAGGAGGAGGATTTTCTCCGTGACCATAGCATCCACGCCGTCGTCGTCCATACGAGGAAAGGCCGACTTAGCCATCGCCAGGAGGCTCGTCCGGTATGCTAGGGGCGACTCCTTCTCACCCCGCTTGCGGTCGTAAAATTGCTGTCGGCATTCGGCTGATGGTCCATAGACCCCGCCCAGCAGCTGTAGCGCCATCGGTAACGTAGACCGCTTCTCTCTCGGCGCCGATGTGAGTGCGGCGAGCGCGTCGCCGTCGAGGAGCGCCGGCAGCGCACAGAGAGCCTCCTCATCGGACCATTTCGCCATCTCCTGATGGGCGAGGAAACGTCGGCGAAACCCGGCCCAGTCTCCCTCCGCGCCGATGAACTCCTTCAGCGGGGGCAGTCTCTGATGAAGCGCAGCGGTTGTTGTAGACTCCCGCAGGCAGATGTCACCACCACTCGGCTGTGCGTCGGTGCGAACGGCCGATGGGATCGCCTGTCGCGGTTGTGATGACGCACCCTCCGGCGGTGATGACGCTGCAGCTCCAGCGACGGCGATGTCGGAGCAGATGTTCAGGCTGGCCACGCCCTGAACAGCTGTAGCGTCGATGGCGGGAATTTCAAATTCGGACTGCTCCGAAATGGCGGGAAGGCGCCCTGGTCGTTGGCTCGCCTCGCCCCGTGTTGGATCACCGGCCCCCAATCGCGTGATGGTCTCCAGCGTGGCGGCAGCGGCATACAGCAGCTCCGCCAGCCTCCCGTGAGCCAGCCGTAACGCGTCTGACTGCGGCCCCTCTTCATTTCGATGCCCCGGTAAGGAGGCGTCAGGCCCCGGCTGCACCATGTCTTGTGGAGCCGTCTCGGGCTCGACGATCTCGGCAGTGTCTTCCTCCTGCGGTACTTTTGCCCGCGCTGTTTTCCGCGTGTCCATGTTCGAATTACTTCTGACACCAGTTGAAGTACCGGTGAAGACGCTTGACACCGAGGTTGAGGCACACGTATATTTATTTCACAATACGACAGTGGGCATATACACACTCGAGGGGGTATCGGCCCCCTCACCCGTATAACTCGGGATACACCCCTAGCTAACTCTGTCCTAGCCCCGAATCCTCCACTAATGGGCTAGGGGAGGCTAACTGGCCCGACACTGGTAAGTCGGGCACGGTACCCGGAGTTCCAGACCAGCTCTTACAAGAGCACCGGCTCTGGCTTTCGGGACCACGCCGCTGGCTCAGTCCTGTCCGGCCCTGAAAAGGACATCGAACTAGGGGAGTCCAGGGCTCTATCTAAGACGTCTTCAGTCTTCTTCCCTTAGCTTAAACATAACTGACTCGAGCCCTTTGAACATCCCCTTTTATACCCAACCCCTCCCTGAGGGGTGGGGCCCCGGGGGATCATAACGTTCGAACCAGCCCCCCCCAGGGTGTCTGGCTCGGACGTCGTAGAGGGCACCTCCTCGTGTACTTACGTAGCCCCGCCCACTGTGTTTGTTTTCCATAGGCTGCCATGCATAACGGGCCCTCTCTTTAACACCCCTACAGACTCAACACTGCACCATAGACTCAACACTGCCCATAGACTCAACACTGCCCATAGACTCAACACTGCACCATAGACTCAGCACTGCCCATAGACTCAACACTGCACCATAGACTCAACACTGCACCATAGACTCAACACTGCCCATAGACTCAACACTGCACCATAGACTCAACACTGCCCATAGACTCAACACTGCCCCATAGACTCAACACTGCACCTGCAAATCATCTGCAAATCACGGACTGGACGTTAGAGGACACTCCTTACCTCACGTTTTCTCTCACAAGTGGTGAGATCACATCCCTAGCGGGTCGTCATCGTCGATAATTTATCAATAAAAATCCATCGCAGGCGTCTGCATCCCCCCAACGAATTTTAAAATATCACGACGTTTCGGAGGCAACACAAGCTTCCGTCTTCAGGTGGAACCGTCACAGCACGATTGCTGTATCAAGTAAATTATATTTTTATATTACTTTGATTAATTTAGATTTCTCACCTACGTGACTTTACCGAAAAAACCAGAGAGTACGACTCATTGCAGTCACCAAAGCTTTAAATCTAGAATGAGGCTGGGCGCTACCCATGGGCTGTTCGCTGGGGATCATCAACAGGGCTTCACTAATTCTAGATTTGAAACTTTCGTGACTGCAAGTATTCATATTCTTGGTTCTTTCGGTAAAGTCACGTAGAATGGAAATAATAAAATAATAAAAATAAAACATAATAAAATAATTCTCACGACGTTTCGGCCACAACGCAAGCAGCCGTCCTCAGACGCTGTCGCCTCGACAGACCTGGTTTTCACCTGAGGACGGCTGCTTGCGTTGTGGCCGAAACGTCGTGAGAATTGTTTTATTATGTTTTATTTTTATTATTTTATTACTTCCCTTCTACGTGACTTTACCGAATGAACCAAGAAGATGAATCCCTGCAGTCACGAAACCCACCACCATCACCACCATCACCACCATCACCATCATCACCATCACCACCATCACCACCTCCACCACAACCACCACCTCCACCACAACCACCACCACCTCAACCACCACCACCATCACCACCTCCACAACCACAACCATCACCACCACCATCACCACCTCCACCCCCCACCATCATCATCACCACCATCACCACCACCTCCACCACCATCACCACCACCACCACCACCCTCACCACCACCACGCTCACCACCTCCTCCACCTGCTTCTGTGAGGCTATATTGCATGCACAATAGTGACTTACCGCGCACACTGAAACTGTACCGCACGCACCGTGCACACTGTACGTGCTGCTGTGTGTACACAGTGCACACTGTACGTGCTGCTGTGTGTACAGTGCACACTGTACGTGCTGCTGTGTGTACACAGTGCACACTGTACGTGCTGCTGTGTGTACACAGTGCACACTGTACGTGCTGCTGTGTGTACACAGTGCACACTGTACGTGCTGCTGTGTGTACACAGTGCACACTGTACGTGCTGCTGTGTGCACAGTGCACACTGTACGTGGTGCTGTGTGCACACTGTACGTGCTGCTGTGTGCACAGTGCACACTGTACGTGCTGCTGTGTGTACACAGTGCACACTGTACGTGCTGCTGTGTGCACAGTGCACACTGTACGTGCTGCTGTGTGTACACAGTGCACACTGTACGTGGTGCTGTGTGCACACTGTACGTGCTGCTGTGTGCACAGTGCACACTGTACGTGGTGCTGTGTGCACAGTGCACACTGTACGTGGTGCTGTGTATGCACATTACGTACAGAGAGATACGGGGAGAGACACGGGGGGAGAGACACGGGGAGAGACACGGGGAGAAAGACAAGGTGGAGAGTGAGAGACACGGTGGAGAGAGACACGGTGGAGAGAGACACGGGGAGAGAGATGGGGCGAGATGAGGAGGGATGGGGAGAGAGAGACAGAGCGAGTACTGTTAAGGTAGTGAATGCACCACCACGACCACCACCACCTCGAACCACCATCATCATCACCACCACAACCACTATCACCACCACCATCACCTCCACTATTACAATCACCAACTCCACGACCATCACCACCACCATCACCACGACCATAACCACCTTTACAACCATCACCACCTCAACCACCACCACCATCACCACCACCATCACCACCATCACCACCACCATAACCACCATCATCACTACCACCACCATCACCACCACCATCACCACCACTACAACCATCACCACCTCCACAACCATCACCATCACCACCACCACCATCACCACCATCTCCACCACCATCACCACCACCATCACCACCTCCACAACCATCACCACCTCCACAACCATCACCACCACCATCATCACCACCATCACCACCTTTACAACCCTCACCACCTCAACCACCATCACCACCACCATCACCACCACGACCACCATCACCACCATCACCACCATAACCACCATCATCACCACCACCACCATCACCACCACCTCCACCACCACCATCACCACCACCACCACCATCACCACCACCACCACCACCACCTCCACCTCAACCACCATCACCAGCATCACCACCATCACCACCATCACCGCCACCACCATCACCCCACCACCATCACCACCACCATCACCACCACCATCACCGCCACCACCATCGCCGCCACCACCATCGCCACCACCATCACCGCCACCACCATCACCGCCACCACCATCACCATCATCACCACCATCAGCACCACCACCATCACCATCATCCACCATCATCACCACCACCACCATCATCACCATCATCACCATCATCACCACCACCACCATCATCACCATCATCACCATCATCACCACCACCACCACCACCATCATCACCATCATCACCACCATCACCACCACCACCATCATCACCATCACCACCACCATCACCACCACCACCATCACCACCATCTCCACCACCATCACCACCACCATCACCACCCTCCACAACCAGCACCACCTCCACAACCATCACCAACACCATCATCACCACCATCACCACCTTTACAACCCTCACCACCTCAACCACCATCACCACCACCATCACCACCACCACCACCATCACCACCATCACCACCATAACCACCATCATCACCACCACCACCATCACCACCACCTCCACCACCACCATCACCACCACCTCCACCACCACCATCACCACCACCACCACAACCATCACCACCACCACCTCCACCTCAACCTCAACCACCATCACCAGCATCACCACCATCACCACCATCACCCGCCACCACCATCACCACCACCATCACCGCCACCACCATCACCGCCACCACCATCACCACCACCATCATCACCACCATCAGCAACCACCACCACCATCATCACCATCATCACCATCAGCACCACCACCACCATCATCACCATCATCACCATCATCACCACACCACCACCACCATCATCACCACCATCACCACCACCACCATCATCACCATCATCACCATCATCACCACCACCACCAACCATCATCACCATCATCACCACCATCACCACCATCATCACCATCATCACCACCATCACCCACCATCATCACCACCATCACCACCACCACCATCATCACCATCATCACCATCATCACCATCACCACCACCACCACCATCATCACCATCATCACCACCATCACCACCATCACCACCCACCACCATCATCACCATCATCACCACCATCACCACCATCACCACCATCATCATCACCATCATCACCATCATCACCACCATCACCACCATCATCATCACCACGCACCTCCACCACCACCATCACCACCACCTCCACCACCACCATCACACCACCACCACAACCATCCCACCACCACCTCCACCTCAACCTCAACCACCATCACCAGCATCACCACCATGCACCACCATCACCGCCACCACCAGCACCACCAGCCATCAAAACCCGCCACCACCATCACCCGCCACCACCATCACCACCACCATCATCACACCATCAGCACCACCACCACCACATCATCACCAGCATCACCATCATCACCCACCACCACCATCATCGACGCATCAGCACCATCATCACCACCACCACGCACACCACCATCATCACCCACCATCAGCCACACCACCATCATCACCATCACATCACCATCATCACCACCACCTACCACCATCATCACCATCATCACCACCATCACCACCATCATCACCATCATCACCACCATCACCACCATCATCACCACCATCACCACCACCACCATCATCACCATCATCACCATCATCACCATCACCACCACCACCACCATCATCACCATCATCACCACCATCACCCCATCACCACCACCACCATCATCACCATCATCACCACCATCACCACCATCACCACCATATCATCACCATCATCACCATCATCACCACTCACCACCATCATCATCACCATCATCACCACCATCACCACCCACCACCACCATCACCACCACCATCACCACCATCACCACCACCATCATCACCATCATCACCACCATCACCACCATCACCACCATCATCATCACCATCATCACCATCATCCACCATCACCACCATCATCATCACCATCATCACCACCATCACCACCATCACCACCACCATCACCACCACCATCACCACCATCACCACCCATCATCACCATCATCACCACCATCACCACCATCACCACCATCATCATCACCATCATCACCATCATCACCACCATCACCACCATCATCATCACCATCATCACCACCATCACCACCATCACCACCATCACCACCACCATCACCACCACCATCACCACCATCACCACCACCACCATCACCACCACTCACCTTCTCTCTGTGTCTCTCTCGCGCCGCACCTCAATCCACTCCCTCCACTCGCTCTCACACCAACAAACTCCCCCCACCCACAATGGCCACGTGACTGC
>NW_026891714.1:0-27867 GCF_015708825.2 Lethenteron reissneri
ACCACCATCATCGGGGGATGTGGTGGTTGTCGAGTGAATGCGGGGAGCTCCCTTAGCTGTTAGGGACCCCCCCCCCCCGCCTGTAACCCCCCAATGGATGAATCCTCGTCACACCCACACTCCCTCTGGGGGCAGTCCCACCCAGCAGCTGTGAGCAGCTCACCTTCAGCAAGTTCCCAACTTGGTGGAAGTCGGCGAGCTGCTGCCAGCAGATCTTCAGCATGCAGCGGCCAAAAGCAGGTGGCACTTGCAGTCCATGTGCGCCAGATTGTACACCGCCTGTAGCACCACCACCACCACTACCAGCGTCACACCCCGTCACACCACCACCACTACCAGCGTCACACCACCACCACCGTCATCACCACCACCAGACATCACCACCACCACCGTCATGTCACTACCACCACCACCACCACCGTCATCACCACCACCACCACCACCGTCATCACCACCACCAGACATCATTACGCTAAAACATTACCGGTAGAAGTTCAAGCGAGAACCATTGCGTTAATCACGATTGGTAATACAACCTAGGCAAGGAGGCCAAACCTAATTAGCATGGAGTAACTTTTTTTTATTATAAAAAAAAAAAGACAACATCTACAACGACCCACCACCCCGTTCACACACTCACCAGCCGACCCGCCTCGTTGTCGTGCAAATTCATCGCCAAAGACTCCCCTCTCTGCCTGCTACGACTGCCATCGCCCACATTCACGAACCACTTGGCGAACTGGTATCCGTATTCGACGTCGTCCGATGAGCCGCCCCGCCGAGCACGCGGCGGTAGCCTCATGGCGTCGGGAACGACCCAGGAGCAGCTGCCCCGGAACTGCCCCTGGCGGCAGCCGCGCGCCACCACGTGGGACACTCCGGCGGCGACGATGGCGGAGAGGAACGCATCCTCGCGAGAGCCGGGGACACGCCGGGGAACACTCCTGTGGTGTAGCGCGTAAAGCCTGCCGGGGCGGCGGGGGGAGGAGGACATGCCGAGCAGGTGTAGGGGGGAACGTCGGCTATTTGTAACGTGAGGTTACATCCGGGTCGTTGACGGATTACAACTCGTCACGATGATTGGCTCTGCCGGTCCTGGTCCATAGCCAATGGGGGGAAGCCTGGGGGCGTGGCCCTGACGTCATGGCAAGGTGACAGCTGTTTGTAGATGATTGGCCCTGCTGGCTTTGGCCACAGCCAATGGGGAGACGAGTCAGGGGTGGTCCCGGGAGCCTACGATGGAGTCTGGAAGATTCCATGGAGGCTAACCGGGATTGGTGGAAACGTACCACGTGACCCGGGTATTAAATAGGGGTGGAGACGAACAACGTGGTCAGAACGGGAACGAACGGAGGAAGGGGGCCACGCAAGAACGGGGGTCCAGGCTGCCACGTGGCTGCGCGTGTCTCTCTCTGTCTATCCCTCTTACGCTGCCTGTCAGCAGCGTGTCAATGTCACTACCACCACCACCGTCAAGTCACTATCACCACCACCACCACCACCGTCAATGTCACTACCACCACCACCGTCATCGTCACCACCGTCACCACCACCACCATCGTCAAGTCACTACCACCACCACCACCACAGTCATCGTCACCACCACCACCACCATCGTCAAGTCACTGCCACCACCACCAAAAGCCGAGTGGCGTAGGGGAGGGGGACCCCCGTGGAGGAGGGACGCGGCAACTCTGAAGTGGAGAGTTGCGATGGGGAGCTGGACGACCCCCCCCTTCACCCCCCCACGCAGCTCGTGTGCGCCTCGGGGAAGCGGCAGGAGACCCTAGGTGCGAGTGGACGTGGCGGTGCGAACAAACGTCAACGTCGAGGGGAAACTCGCTTGTTGCCGGCGGAGGCTCCGACCCGGGCGACGGTCCCCTTACCTGACTCGGGGTCCGGCGCGTTCTCCGCGCCCAGGCACGGTGGCAGTCCCACCGCTTGCCCTTGAAACTGGTCGCGACACTCATGCAGCGCCAGGCGGACGCCCTGCACCACCGCGTGCATGTGGTCCAGGCGGCGCAGGCACATCTTGCGCTGCACGGGGGATAGTCCCGGAGCCCCGATGCACAGCGCCGATACTCGGTGGTGTTAGAGTGGAGGGCCCACTGCGCAAGCGGCCTGCAGAGGGGTGGGAGTCGCGGTGGCTAGGAGATGTTAACTACCTCGCCTGGTGTACAGGAGGTCGTGGGTTAGATCCCGAACCTGACGCCTGCTGCTGCTGTATATTTGGAGTTTGCGTGTTTCTCTCTCTCATCATCACGGTGGGCTAGGAGATGTTGACTACCTCGCCTGGTGTGCAGGAGGTTGTGGTTCGATCCCGACCCTGACGCCTGCTGCTGTAGATTTGGAGTTTGCGTGTCTCTCTCTCTCTCATCATCATCACGGTGGCCAGGAGATGTTGACTACCTCGCCTGGTCTACAGGAGGTCGTAGGTTCGATCCCGACCCTGACGCCTGCTGCTGTATATTTAGAGTCTGCGTGTTTCTCTCTCATCATCATCACGTGGCTAGAGATGCTAACTCCCTCGCCTGGTGTGCAGGAGGTCGTGGGTTCGATCCCGACCCTGACGCCTGCTGCTGTATATTTGGAGTCTGCGTGTCCTCTCTCTCATCATCATCACGGTGGCTAGGAGATGTTAACTACCTCGCCTGGTACGCAGGCAGTCGTGGGTTCGATCCCAACCCCTTAAAAAATGCCTGCTGCTGCATGTACGTGTTGAGTTTGTGTGTCTCTCCCCATGGTCGCGTGGATTTTTCTCCAGGTCCCTCGGGTTTTCCTCCTCCTCCTCCTTCGCATTTAGAATCAACGTCTCTACGCGTTTGGGGGGTCATCCGCTATAAATGACCACGTGATGATGATAATATCGGCCACTCCCTTGAGCTACAATGTGCGACAGACAGACCACTCCTGAGAGAGAGAGAGCTACAATATACAATGTCAAAGAGCTATCTGTGGAATTTCTACAGGTTTTAAATGTGAATATTATTACGCCATGTATACACACACCAGAGGTCGCAACCGGGGTACCCGATACCCGTACCCTACCCGATACCCGGCTACCCGTACCCGGCCGGGTAGGGTACAGGTACGGCTACCCGATTGCGACCTCTGGGATGAAGCCATGTTGCAGGCGCGGGTGGGTTGATTCTAGGAACTTGAATTGTGAGAAGAGACAAGACGTTGGGAAATGAGTGACAAACGGTGACTCACCAGTGACTCACGGCCTACCCGTACCCGTACCCGGCCGCCACCAGGGTCACAAACGGATACACGTACCAGCCGGAGGACCACAGAATAAAAAAAAGCTTATACGACCACGGGGAAAACATAGCAACTCTAACTATACGGCGTGTTATAAGGTCGCAATTGAACCCACGACCTCCTGCATAACAGCCGAGGTAGTCAACATCTCCTAGCCACCGTGGTGCCCGCTAGACATTGTGTACCTAGT
Source organism: Lethenteron reissneri (assembly GCF_015708825.2). Taxonomy (NCBI): domain Eukaryota; kingdom Metazoa; phylum Chordata; class Hyperoartia; order Petromyzontiformes; family Petromyzontidae; genus Lethenteron; species Lethenteron reissneri. Next base: position 3,455 of record NW_026891714.1, read on the forward strand.
GTATATACACACACACGCACACGCGCACGAGATAAAACAAACATTCCCGTACAACAACCGTATGGGGTGTGCAACATATTGGCGAGATAAGAAGGTTGCTTAACGTCGAAACTTGTGCGATCGTCGCAGCAGTGAGGAGGAAGACAGCAGCGTTGGCGTCTCGCGTTTACCACCAAGAGGAGCTGCCCACTGCCCACAGCTGTGTCAAGACGCAGAGACCCAGCAGAGGGCAGCAGTCCATGCAGTGCAGGGAGCCCATCGCAATCCTCGTGGTCAGCTGCGCGCCGCAGAAGAGACGCGGGCCGTGACGATGTTAACACCTCTCGCCTGGTACGCAAGAGGTCGTGGGTTCGATCCCGACCCTGACGATGCCTGCTGCCGTATCTTTTTAGTTTTCATGTCTCGCTCATCGTCATCGTCATCATCATAACGGTGGCTGGGAGATGTTAATGACCCCGTGTGGTACGTGGGATCGAACCCACGACCGCTTGCGTACCGGGCTAGGAGTTAACATCTCAAGTTCAAGTACTAGGTGTAGCGCTGTGAGCCATTCGGCTCTTGAATTGGGTGCAACCGCAACAAACAAAAGACAAAAACATGAACAAGAAAACATCTTAAAGTGACTATGTGACTAAGTGCAAACAGAAAATCCAAGAAACGACAGCAAAATGTTGCAGAGGAAAAACACCGTTACACCAACGCTGTGCAAACATCCCAGTGGGATGCAAGTCAAACAACAACAACAACCACAAGACAACTTAGATTAAGGCCATCAGTCTTACTCCGTACTACAACAAACGTGGTCAAACCAGTAAACTTTTCGAATCACCAAAATAAAGGCAATGAAACAGTGATCATAGGAACTGTGACGGAATTTTCACAATCTATATATATAAAATCGTGAATCTGTCTGTCTATCTGTCTGTCTGTGTGTCTGTGTGTCTCCAGACCATACGCACTTTCATTGGACGCCGGTTGCCCCTGCCAACGGCTAGCGACGCCTTCGCCGCTTTCATTGGACCTGGCAACGGCTAGCGACGCCTTCGCCAAGGGCTGCAGTTTCATTGGACGGCGGTTGCCCCTGCCAATGGCTAGCCACGCCTTCGCCACTTTCATAGGCTCCGTAATTAATTAAATAATAGCCATTACTCAGTATTGTTCGAGCGCTAGGGGGGGGGGGGGGGGACCGGCACCCGTACCCAGCGTCAGCCGGGTGGGAAAATCAGGCGAGGCGGGAGGCTCTGCACGGTGCTAGGCCTCGACACCCACCACGCGAATCTAAGGTAAATTCAAAAAAGTTTCACGTCCTCTACAGAGTCGTGAGGGAGGGAGAGTGGCGAGGGAGGGAGAGTGGCGAGGGAGGGACTCAGCCTCAAAACGAGTAACTGGTGTGGCGTTTTCACATCGGCACTGGGGAGACAAAGGCGGCCGGGCGTGGTGGATCCAAGTCCCGGGCGAAGCCGGGTCATGTGTATGTGTGTATGTGTTTATGTGTATGTCTGTGTGTCTCTATGTATGTGTGTATGTATGTGTGTGTATGTATTTGTGTTTTTGTATGTGTGTGTGTGTATGTATGTCGGTTTTTTTATGTGTTTATGTGTATGTCTGCATGTCTGTATGTATGTGTGTATGTACGTGTGTGTATGTGTTTGTGTGTATGTATGTGTGTTTGTATGTATGTGTGTGTATGTGTTTCTGTGTATGTATGTGTGTGTATGTATGTGTGTTATGTGTCTGTCTGTGTGTCTGCATGTATGTGTGTGTGTATTGTGTATGTGTTTGTGTGTATGTATGTGGTGTGTTTGTGTGTATGTGTATGTCTCTGTGTATGTGGGGAGCGGTAGTGTAGCGGTTAGCGCGCTGCGCTATGAACCTGGCGACCCGGGTTCGATTCCCGCTCACGGCTAACACCAGTGACGATTATCTGAACCGGTCCTGGGCCCCCCTAGGTCGACTCAGCCTTAAATGAGTACCTGGTGCGGTGTGTAAACATCGCCACTAGGGAGACAAAGGCGGTCGGGCGTGGTGCTGGCCACCCACCCCCTTGTGTACCGTTCCGCCTTCATAGGTGCTCGCTAACAGCACTTGCCCCTACAGTCTGTTCAGGCTATACGGGGGATCTTTGTCTTTGTCTCTGTGTATGTATGTGTGTGTATGTGTGTGTATGTGTTTGTGTGTATATATGTGTGTGTGTCTGTGTGTGTGTCTGTGTGTGTGCGTGTGTGGTGTGTGGAGAGCGGTAGTGTAGTGGTTAGCGTGCTCTCTGTGTGTCTGTGTGTGTGTGTCTGTCTGTGTCTGCGTGTGTCTGTGTGTGTGTCTGTGTGTGTGTCTGTGCGTGTGTGGTGTGTGAGGAGCGGTGGGTGTAGTGGTTAACGCTACGCTGCGCTACCAACCCGGCGAACCGAGTTCCATTCCCGCTCACGGCCACCACCGGTGACGATTATTTGAACCTCCCCTAGGTCGACTCAGCCTCAAACGAGTAACTGGTGTGGCGTATTAACATCGCCACTGGGGAGACAAAGGCGGCCGTGCGTCAGTGGTGAGGGAGGGAGAGTGGTGAGGGAGGGAGAGTGGTGAGGGAGGGAGAGTGGTGAGGGAGGGACTCAGCCGCAAAACGAGTAACTGGTGTGGCGTATTAACATCGCCACTGGGAAGACAAAGGCGGCCGGCCGTGGTGGATACAAGTCCCGGGCGAAGCCGGGTAGTACAGCTAGTAAACGACATAAACATGTACCACCAGAACCCTGCAGCCACAGCTGGCTGCTGCATGAGTCACTCCACAACAGCAGCAGCATCAATCGGAGTATCAACATTTTTCAATGCACCTTTAAGATCAGCACACTAAATCAAAACACAGGTTATACTTTGCAGCGATCATCCGGAGCGAAACATTTTATTTTAGGCCACTGAATAGCACATTACACTGGTAATGTGTTATATATATATACACACACAGTGTTATATATATATATACACACACACACACAGTGTTATATACACACACACACAGTGTTATACACACACACACAGTGTTATACACATACACACACAGTGTTATACACATACACACACACAGTGTTATACACACACACACACACACCCAGTGGCGTACCAGGCACTCATGAGGCCGAGTAGACCTAGGGGAGGCCCATGACCGGTTCAGATAATCGTCACCGGTGTTGGCCATGAGCGGGAATCGAACCTAACACTTGCACACACACACACAACACTGGTAATGTGTTATACACACACACAGTGTTATACACACACACAGTGTTATACACACACACACAGTGTTATACACACACACACAGTGTTATACACACACACACGTACCTTCGGGCGAAGCGGCTAAGGAACGAAATCCTTTCGCGTGAAGACGAAAAGAAACCGCATCCGCAATGTGGCCCCATTCCTAATCAAATAGACGGCGATCGCAAACGAGTTTCCCCGTCGTCGGCACCATCTCACCTGGCAGGTAGACAGACAGGCACGCAGCCTGGCAGGCGGGCAGGCAGGTAGACAGGCAGGTGGGCAGGTAGACAGGCTGGCAGGCGGGCGGGCTGGCGGGCTGGCAGGTAGACAGGTGGGCAGGCAGGCAGGTAGGTCGGTAGGTAGGCAGGTACACAGACAGGCAGGTAGACAGGTAGTCAGACAGGCAGGTAGGCAGGTAGACAGGCAGGCAGGTAGACAGGCAGGTAGACAGGCAGGTAGACAGGCAGGTAGACAGGTAGACAGGCAGGCATACAGGTAGACAGGCTGGCAGGTAGACAGGTAGACAGGCAGGCAGGTAGACAGGCAGGTATACAGGTAGGCAGGCTGGTATACAGGTAGGCAGGCTGGCTGGCAGCACAAGGTGAGGAATGAACTCCCCACCACCACTGCAGTGTCTGTGGCAAGCCCTTTTATCGAGTGGGTAGCCTTGTTGTTGTTGTATTTAGTCATGATGAGTCAGCAGGGCGTGCTGCTTGTGATGAGTCAGATCCCACGTGCTCCCGTGATGATCTAATCCCACACACGCGCGTCCCTCGCAAACAAGAGGCACCCTGCCCCGATCACTGTGACTTGGAGTTTGTTTGAATGTTTCGTTTGGTGGAGGGTGATTGTTACTGCAGCTCGCCTTGAATCCGTGTGCAGCAGTCACCTGAATGTCACTCGCGTTTGACATGTTCATGGCTAATGCCGGGCGAAAACAATAACATGTCCCGCCTAATGTGAGAATTATGCAACGGCAGACGCTTTGAGCAAATCCCCTTGAGTTTCGATTTTATTTTAATTTAATTTAAATTTTACAAAAAGGAATAATTTAAATACAAATTCATGAATTTTTATTTTATTTATCTATGTAATACTTTTATTATTTTAGTATTTCCCTTCTACGTGACTTTACCGAAAGAGCCAAGAATACAACCCCCCCCCCCCTGGTTTCTCGATATTTCTGCGCTAATTGTGCACCCAGAGGAGCTGCTCTGAATAGTATTTTGATGAGCAGTGAGAGAACACACGAGTTGACATCCTGCCACGAGACGCTGCTCTATTAGAATGAATACATCCCGTTAAAAGCCGGTGCCGTTTTTAATCAGCGTTGATAGCAACTCGCAGTTTAGTACTCGTCAGCTTCATCACGAGATCAGATGGTTTTGATCGTTTTGTGATCGTGCCTTTCTTCTCTTTCGCGTGAACATTCGACAACTCTTGGAGGTGTTTTGGAACAATGCAGTGAGCGCTCTTAGCCTATTCTTATGTGTTTTTCGGTAAAGTCACCAGGTAGGTAAAAAATTAAAATTAATAAAAGTAAAATAAAATAAAAATCACGACGTTTCGGAGGCACCACAAGCTACTGTCTTCAGGTGGAACCGTCACAGCACGACAGCTGTATCAAGTGAGAGAAATTCCAAGAAAACAGTCCTTGTATATGTAGTGGCGGTACGCGCTGACAAAGGGGCGGCGTGTGTGTGAGCGCGCCGGGTGTGGCTACATCAAGAGTGGTGGAGTTGACACGCGCCGAGAGTGATGGATCACGGGGCGGCGCGGGGTGCGTGGTTGTGCGCGCTGACACAATGTGGGAAATAGGATCGTGGGCAGCGCGCAGTGATTGGTCGACTGGGATGGGTGCTCTCAGCGACGTCCGCATGGAGGACTATAAAGGAGGACGCGCGGGAGCACTCGGGAGTTGATAACCAGTTGAAGATCGAAGACGGAGTTGAAGAGGTAGGGCCCTGAGACCCCTAGTCCCGCTGTCCTTGTAAGGGCCGGGACCCTGTGCGGCTCGGAGGCGAGACTGTGGGACCCGTGGTCTGACGTCCATGTGGGACGAGGCTGTGGGACCCAGAGTCGAGACGGACACCCCAGCCGGGTGGGTTCCGAGAAGCTACGGGGCGTAAGAGCCCGTGTGGGTGTAGCCAGGGGAACCCCGTGGGTTAGGCTGCAGTTAGCCACCCGTGTAATATAAGCTGGTGTTAATAAAGAGTGTGCTATCCGTAAGGTCGTCTCCCGTCAAGTTACTACATTAATAATAATAATAGTACAATTTGTAACGCGCGCAAATTTGCAGACGTAGTGGCCGCAACTCAGAGGCGCGGAGCCAAGCTCAGAGTCGCTCAAAAGCATGATTGTAGAGGTGAGTTTTTAAGTGTCTCTTGAAGGAGGCGATTGAGGTGATGCTGCGAATGTGCAGAGGGATATCGTTCCAGACTGTTGGGGCTGCCACCGAGAAGCGGCGCGTAGACATGACCATCCTGCATCTTGGTATTGAGAGGAGGTCGTGAGTCGCGCTGCGCAGGCATCTGCCGTGTGCTGAGCTGCAAGTTGTCAATAATGAAGAAAGATACGGCGGGCAGGCGGATATGAAGGCATTGTGGCAGAGGCAGGCGGTCTTGTATGTGACCCTACTGGCAATGGGGAGCCAGTTGAGAGCGCGGAGACGAGCTAGTGAGTCGAGGCGGGGATGAGTGTGGGCAATGACGACGCGTGCTAGGTTTTTTGTAGTCTTTGAAGCTTCTTTAGGTTGCCAGCGGAGGTCCGGACAAGGACGGAGTTACAATAGTCAAGGCGAGACCCAACTATGCAACATGCCAAAGTGTTGGCAATTTCAGTAGAGATGAGAGGACGTATGTGTCTAAGAGCCTTCAGGTGAAAGTTACATGAGCTGATGATATGGTTGGTTTGACGGTCGAAGGATAAAGTTGAATCTAGGATGACACCGAGGTAGCTGAAGTGGTCGGTGAACTTGATGCTGTGACCGAAGATGTGTATGTGTGTGGGGAGTGCTGCTGAATTGAGACGTTGCTTGGTACCTAACATGATGGCCACTGACTTTTTCGGATTAAGGGCTAGGTTGTGTGCAGTGAACCATTGTTGCACGGCGGTGGTACATTCCGAGAGCCTCTCGAATCCAGATGCATTGCTAGAATCGATGGGGGTGAATAGAATCGTGTCATCCGCATATGAGTGGTGCTTAACACCGAAGCTTGCAATGAGTCGGCCGATCGGGGAAGTGTAGGCTGTGAAGAGCAGGGGACCTAGAACAGAGCCCTGGGGAACCCCGCATAATGCTCTTGTTTCAGGCGATGTGGACATGCCCACCCTGACTGAGGATTGCCGGTCAGAAAGGTACGAAGCTATCCACTTGAGTGCTGAGCCGCATATACCGAAGTCGGATTTCAGGAGGGAAGTAAGGAGCGAATGGTTGATGGTGTCGAAGGCTGACGAAATGTCCAGACTTACAAGTGCAACAGTTGAGCCGGAATCAACGATCGTTAAAATGTCATCGAGCACCCTAGTGAGTGCTGTTTCTGTGGAATAGTTTTGACGGTAAGCTGACTGGAAGTTGCAGTAGTTTGCGGCGGAGGTGACGTGTGGTTGTAGCTGGGCGAGGGCTAGTCGTTCAAGGAGTTTAGAGAGGTTCGAGAGGTTAGTGATGGGACGATAACTAGATGGGTCATCCGGATCTAGATTTGGTTTCTTTAACAAGGGAGAAACCAGGCCAGATTTGAGGTTGGACGGAAAACACCCTGAAGAGAAGGAGGCATTTGCGATGTTCCTGATCATGATGGCGAGTTCCGGAGCACATTGCTTGAACAAGGAACCTGGGAGCACGTCGAGTGGAGATGACTTCAAAGGAAGTGATTCAATTTAAGCGAAAACGTCTTTTGTAGACACAGGCTTTAGCATAGTTAGAAGAGTGTCTGGGTTAGTGCTTACAATTTTAGGTACCATGAGCGGGGTACAATGGTGCAATGTGTCAGTAGACGTGCACGAGTTTGCGACGGCGATTAGCTTGTTGTTGAAGTAAGTATTAAAAGAGGTGGCAAGTTTCAGTGAGGCAAGGGGATCGCTAAGGTGAGGGACCATAGTGCTACCAGGATGGAGAAGATCTTTGAGAGTTTTCCATAGAATGCGCGGGTTTCCGGTTGCTTTTTTGATGCGTTCCTCAATGTGGGAGGAACGTGAGACAAGGATCAGTTAGTTTTCCTGCAGGCGACTCTGTAAGCAAGTCGATCAGCAGGTAGACCACTGCGGGATGCGATACGTTCAAGACGCCTCCTGGTTCGCTTAGCAATGATGGCATCTCTTGAGAGCCAGTGAGTGTCGTGAGAAGACTGCGTAGCGGTTCGTGATTTTAATGGAGCTAGTTTGTCCAGCGCCGCCCTCATGTCAGCTTCTAGTTGGAGAGCGCAGACGGTTGGATCCGATGATGGGGATAACATTGAAAGCGAGTTTGCAAGGAGGTGACGAAAAGCAGAAAATTCGATACCCTTAAAATTACGCAAGTTGCGGGTGAATTTGATGGTGATTGGCTTCGGAAATTGGAGGGAAGAAAGTATAAGGCGGTGGTCGGAGTAACCAGTTTGGAAAACTCCCAGTGCAGTGATGCGTCGGTGCTGGTTAGGTTCCAGAACCAGGTCGAGCATGCTCTCAACGTTTGTTGACGAAGCTCTGGTGGGGCCTGAGTTTGTGATGACCAGGTTATGGCAGGCCAAAGTTGACTCAAGGTGACTATCGATGGAGGCTGGGGTATTGCCGGGGCAATTGAAGTCGCCTGTAAGCACGAGCCTGTGAGATGGGTTAGGAATCAGATATAGGAATTCCGAAAGCTCATTTACGAAGGTGTTGATGCTGCCATCTGGAGGGCGATAGATGGAAATAATGTAAAAGCACTCGTTGTTAGTAGTAAGGGATACGGACTGGACCTCGAATGTGGCCTGAGCCATTGGTAGATGGAGCTCTTTAATTTTCAAGTGAGCATTGTAAACGACCGCTAAGCCACCACCCCGCTGGTTAGTTGCGCGAGGTTTATGTAGAACCTTGTATCCTGGGGGCGCAACTTCCAGAGAGATAGCTGGCGGGGAGTCTTGCCTGCACCAGGTCTCAGTGATGAGCAAAAGGTCGGTGTGGTGGTCCGAGATGGTATCGTGAATCAGGGCTGATTTATTGGTGATGGAGCGTGCGTTGAGCAGACCGAGGCGGATATGTGAAGGTAGATGTGAAGATCCGTGCAGGTGAGGCGTCGAGGGAACAGAGGAGTTGGCTGGTTCGAGGTCGACCTGTGAACGGCGGCCCCTGCCACCTCTGCAACCACGGTGCCGATGCAGTCTCCGACGTTGGCCTCGGAGAGGCCCAAGGACAGAGAGCGTCCTCAGGAGTGCGGGTTGCAGGTGCAGATGATGAAGAGACGGTGCATGTCATAGCCCTATTATATCAGCCCGTGCTGCAACGATGGTGCGGATGAAGGGGCCCGGATTCGGATGGACTCCAATCAGCGGCTCAGCTGCCCTGAGCAGCAAGTCGAGGTGTCGTTGTCCAAGCTCCACGCTATCAGCAAGCACTTCCCCATACGTAGCGGATGCAAACACGCCCGTGTAAACACTCGCTGAGCGCGTACACGGGCGTACAGAACCACGCAGGCGGGGCGTACAATGGAGCAGCCAGAAGTACACGAAGTCCAGTGGATTAGCTGACCACGCTCTGTGCTCCAGCTCGCAGGTGGTGCACAAGGATGGACGTACCTCGCAGAGCTCCCGTTCACTGGTGGTGCTGGGCAGCAGGCAAGCCAACTCTCTCGTGTTGAGGAGATGACAGTCTGCTTCGCGTTCCCACTCGCTGATGGTGGTGAACGTTGGACGGAGCACGTAGATCTCCCACTTGCTGGCGATGCTGGGGCACGCCAAGCTCACAGTCGCTGATGGTACCGGAAGAGGTGCCTTGTGAGGACGTTGCTGGTAGAAACCGTGCCCGGGGCGGATGTTAAGCCGCGCCGCATGAACAATACAGCCAGCGTCCTCCAGCTTCGTGAATCGAAGCAACAGGCCTCGTTTACTCGCACTGCCCAACAGCTGTGCGATGCGGCAGTTGAGGCGAGTTGTGTGGCACTGCAGTAAACGGCATTTGTCAGCTGTTGTAGCGCCGCGAGGCGTGTGCAGTGAACACGGAGGCGGGCGGGTTTGGGTGCAGGGATCGGCCGCCACCCAAAACTCGGGCGACGCCAAAGTAATAATGAAAATAATGAAACAAAATAAATTATATGAAAAATGTAATGGAAGATGAAAGTAAGAAGAGTGGTGGTGAGTGGAGAAGGACGTGGGTAAGGTACGAGGTGTGGTTACGGTTGATAAACTGTGAGAGCGATCAGGGACTGCAGCCAGCTGCGGCGCTGTCGCCATCTTCCCATCCGGGTGTGTCGTCACTTTTGCCGGGGGAGCAGTGGCCGCTGGGAGTGACATCACTTCTGGGCTCAGCGCTGTCCAACCTAGCAACGCCGCGTCATCAGCGCTGCGTCCCTCACCGCCGGGTGACAGCTGTTTGCAACCTAGCATACCGCGTCATCAGCGCTGCGACCGGACAGTGAGGACGCCATTCTTACTGTAACCGACGCCAGGGCTGGCACATTGACCGACACGCTGGTCACCGCCTTTGCTGCTCTGGCCAAAGGTTGGAGGTCGGGAGACCAGGCCCCTGACATTTCGTACATTTACGCGCTCCGGCTTAATGCTTTTTTTGTTGACATTCTCTTCGTTGTCGTCGGGGAGTCGTGATTGTTGTTGGGTAAACTGTGTGGAGCTTCGCTCGTGAGTGTTGTCAATGTGTGCGAAACTTTGCTTGTGATTGTTAACAATGTATGGTTTGTATTGAGCTTTGTTCGTGATTGTTAATGTATAGCTTGTGCTGTCATTGTTAACGATGTATAGACTGTATGGGGCATTTATCTTGAGATGGTGACATGCTGCCAAGGATGGGAATTGTCATGCTGGCTCTCAAATATCTTGGGGTGCAGATCCTGACCAGAATGGCCCAGCGGGTGTTGCGTATCTAACACGAGAGTTGTGGTCCCGTCATGCTATGGCTGACGGCTTGACCTGACAGCCCGGAGATAGTGACACTCCGTGGCATGTCTAGCCTAGTGGGCTGTGTGCTCACATGGCTCGGAGAGTGTGGTCCCGTCATGCTATGGCTGACGGCTTGACCTGACAGCCCGGAGATTGAAACACTCCGTGGCATGTCTAGCCTAGTGGGCTGTGCGCTCACATGGCTCGGAGAGTGTGGTCCCGTCATGGAGTAGCTGACGGCTTGACCTGACGGCCCGGAGGTTGAGACCCTCCGTGGTGCATCTGGAGCAGTAGGCTCACCCTGACGGCCCGGAAGTTGAAACACTCCGAGGCGCGTTGAAACAGTGGGCTGGAGATTCGTGGTGTTCAGGTGTAGTTGTCCCGTTACGTTGGGACTGTATCCCTCAGTTGTTAGGGTGCATGTTGTGCAGGGAGTGAACAATGGGTCGTCTCAGATCGGTCGGTACAGCTATATGCTGCGATGCGAGTCTTGGAGAGAGATTGGGTGTCAGATCGGTCGGTACAGCTATATGCTGCGATGCGAGTCTTGGAGAGAGATTGGGTCTCAGCTCGGTCATTACAGCTATATGCTGCGATGCGAGTCTTGGAGAGAGATTGGGTCTCAGATTGGTCGGTACAGCTATATGCTGCGATGCGAGTCTTGGAGAGAGACTGGGTTTAAGCCCCCCGATATGGCCGACGTGCGCGGTTTTAGGATGGAGACGCCACGTTGGAAAGGCGGGGGTGCTAACGGTTGACATGTAATGTCGGTTGTGGTCCTCATTGAGGGCTGCTGGTACGCAAGCACGGGATGTCTTTTGGAGATGCGGTTCGTGCGTGCGTCCACCATTTATGGACAGGAGCAGGCAGATTTATTTTGGTTGTGTCATGTAAATTTTATATATATGTTTAAAAATGTAGATACTGGAGCAGCCCTGAAGTGCGACTTCTTTGCCCAGTACATGGGTCGGCCCTGAAGTACGACTTCTCGACCCGGGACGTAGACAGACGTCCGGATAAGTGTGTGTAGAGGGATGCTCGACATGTTGGTCTTCGCCTTCTCTCCACCTGACGGATGGGAGGTTGGCAGGGTGGTGTGGAACCCTGCCATCCATGCGGTGGTTGTGCATCCAACGCGTCGGAATCTGTATATTTGTTGTTGTTAATTCCCCGTTTTTTATGCGGATCCCGAGGAGGGCTAGGTGTGCCGCGGGTCGTTTGTTCACGTGTCATTGCTTCACCTTTTTGTTGATTGATGCTTGTATATAGTGTAGAGTTGTACAGGTTGGTTATGGTATTTATGGTTGCTTTCTTGTTCTCTTTTCTTTTCCTGTTGAGGCTCGCGTATTTTTTTTCTCTCTCTCCCTTTCGTTAATTTAAACTTTCTAATTATTGACAGCCGGGACGGCTGGAGGCTACGTAGAGGGGGGTAATGTAGTGACATAAGAAGGGAGGGACTGCTGGGGGCTCTGGGTTCCCGGGCAGGTCCAGACGCTTAAGCCTCTGGGCGCCAGGCGTTGGGTTCCCAGGGGGTCCAGACGCTTAAGCCTCTGGTCGCCGCCAACGGGGGGGGGGGGGGGGGGGGGGGCTGTGTGTGCTCTGTGGGATGTCTGGTGGCGCACACGGCCCCACCCCTCGTTGGACCAGGCATAAAAGGAGAGCTCCCTGGACGATCGGGGCCCAGTTGTAACTCAAGACCCAAGACCCACGACCAGCCATCTGAAGACCCTGGGATGCTGTGAGAGCCAGCGCTGGGACTCTGGAACTCCCGACTCTACGACCTTGTGAGGGCGAGTTCCGGAGCGTAGCCAGAGTAGAGTATCTAGGCTGTGTAGCTAGGCTGTGTACCTAGGCTGTAACAGAGTATCAGGACTGTTCGAGAGTTGGACTGTTGGAGTGTTGTATTGTAATAAAGAAGTTACCTCTACAAGTGTCTCCGGAACCCGTTACACAATCACTGATCTGAATTCCCACATCGTGCTCAATTCCTAGATGCCACGATTTCACCTAACCCATCGCCCCTCTGTGCTCTATTTGTCTTAACTCTTTCTCAATTCTCACTTGTGTAATGAGCCCAGTTCATCAGTTGGTTCCATGGTGTAATGGTTAGCACTCAGGACTCTGAACCCTGTGTTCTGCGTTCAAATCTCGGTGGAACCAAGTGTCTTTTTGTGTTGCAATAAATACGTCTCCGCATGTCGAGTTCAATCAATGTATTCGTTCTTATTTGACAAGTTAAATTTCTTTGGGTCTAGTAAGTTTTCTTGAAACCCATCTTGCTCTTACAAGAGCTGATTTCAATGCTACAGCTCCCACCACAGCTCAGTTCACAATTCCTTAGCAGGCGCCGTTTTCTAGTTCGCCTTTAACGCCCTGAAAAGTTCCACGTAAACGGCCTTCAGACAAATGAAAGTCTTTACTGCACTAACTCCTTAGAGGGCTTAAGCTCTGCATGTTGGTCAGTGATTAATCGATTCAAATTTGTATTGAGAACACTTCATTGGTGCTAAAAAGAAAAACCTGCGGCCACGATCTATCCACCGCCGGATGAAGATACCCGCACATTGCCGCAAATTCACATCGGGTGAAGAAACAATTGATTGTGGAGCAACGATTATTTAATCACTCCATCTCTGGTGCACGTGTTCTAGGGCACTCAAACCTGAGCTCGCACACTTCGATTTAATTTATGGATGTACTGCCTCCTGTTCATACGTTTACACAATCATAAAACATTACCAAATGTGTGAATAATGTGCGTGTTAAACCCCGTTTTTCTCTCCCCAATAATTTATTTAGAAGCAAATCTTTAAAAAATGCACAACACAGGCTCCACCGAGATTTGAACTCGGATCGCAGGATTCAAAGTCCTGAGTGCTAACCATTACACCATGGAACCAACTGATGAAGCAGGCTCATTACACACGTGAGAATTGAGAAAAAGTGAAGATGACAGAGGGGACATAGGCAGGTGTCACCGTGGCATCTCGGAATTGAGCACGAAGTTGGAAATCAGATCAGTGATTGCAGATTTAGTGGTTGTCACGTGGAGTGATTTTGGGAGCACAGCACTCACTTTTGGCTCAGCAGTCAGGCTGCCTTAGATCCTGAAGTCAAATTAAAACTCACATCTCGTAATTTTAATGACAAAACTACTGAATTCTTTTTAAACGTGGCGGGGTTACAAACGAGACATGAACATAGTTCACAGGATTTAGAGTCCTGAGTGCTAATAACCATTATAACCGGCACACTTGCCCTACTAACTTCATAATCTCTTAACAGCAACCACTCATTCTTAAAAAAAAGTTGGAAGCAGCATTATTGTTTTAATGATTTAATACAATTGATTGAACCCACTCTCGTGTTGACTGTGTAACAAGGTTTCTGTGTGAAGGTTCCATGGTGTAATGGTTAGCACTCAGGACTTTGAATCCTGCGATCTGAGTTCAAATCTCGGTGGAACCAAGTCACGAGTTCTTAGTAATTGTTTAAACTGATTTTTCGTTATATAGGTAGGAACAATATGTTCCACACTGCTGCTCACCAGGGATTTTTTGTCTGTCTGTCGTGCATAAATAAATATATAATATAAACAGCTCTTTGATTGGTGGAGACCTCCTGCCGGTACGGAGAGGGGAGGTGCCTAAGGGAGGAGGGTCAGTCAGGGGAGGGGCCTGAGGGGGGGGGGGTCAGGGGAGGGGCCTAAGGGAGGGGGGGTCAGGGGAGGGGCCTAAGGGAGGGGGGGGGGTCAGGGGAGGGGCCTAAGGGAGGGGGGTCAGGGGAGGGGCCTAAGGGAGGGGGGGGTCAGGGGAGGGGCCTAAGGGAGGGGGGGGTCAGGGGAGGGGCCTAAGGGAGGGGGGGTCAGGGGAGGGGCCTAGGGGAGGGGCCGATAGTGAAGGGGGCTGTCTGCCTGGCTACCTCAAGTCACGTGATCTTGTACACAGCAGGTAGGAACAACAGTTCCGCACTGCTGCCCACCAGGGATTATTTGTCTGTCTGTCTGTCGTGCATGGCCCCTCCCAAACACGTACGCTTTCGGATTGGTTGAAGTGGGTCACGTGATCACGAGCCAGCAGCCAACCAGAGGTGCGCCCCTCCCGGATGGGTTGAGCCAAGTTCCTACCTGCCCACTCCGAAGGAACGTGTCTTCGGTAAAGTCACGTGGGTAGAAATAAAACAAAATCAATCACGGCGTGTCGATAGCAACACAAGCCTCGTGCTGCTGGCAGCAGACATCGCGGCAATCGCGACTTTCACCTGAACACAATCGCTTGTGTTGCTATCGAAACGTCGTGATAATGTTTCTTTATTTCTAACTACGTGACTTTTCCGAAAGAACCAAAGAGTAAAGATTCCTGCAGTCACGAAAGCTTCAAATCAAGAATGTTTCAGCTTCTAAGGCAGCCTGAACAGTGAGTCAACATTGAGTCCTGTCCCCCCAAAATCATTCCGCATGACAATTACTAAATCTGCAATCACTGATCTGAATGTCAACATCGTGCTGAATTACTCGATGCCACAGTTACACCTGCCCATGTCCCCTCTGTCATTTGGCTCGATTTGCCTTCACTTTTTCTCAGTTTTCACTCGTGTCATGAAACTAGTTCATAAGGTGGTTCCTGGTGTAATGGTTAGCACTCAGGAATCTGAATACTGCAATTTGATCAAATCTTAAATTTAATAAAATCTTAAATGTATAGGTTTTTCATGAAAATCAGGAGATTTGCGTTTTGATTTTGACTCAACATGATTCAGTTTCTAAGACATCCTGCTTGCTCAGTAAAAAGTGAGAGAAATTAGCTCAATTGTTATTTTCCATGATGACACCTGCCCATATCCCTCGTGTCGTGTGTCGCAACTCTCTTTCCTGTCCCACTCGTGTCGTCGTGTTTACGAGGCGCTTCCATTGTGTTATGGTTCGCCCTCAGGGCTCTGAATCCTGCAATTTGAGTTCCAGTCTCAGCGGGTTCTTCCAAAACGTTGGCGTACGTTTGCAAAACTTACAATGTTTTAATCTTGAGTTGAAGCTTTCGTGACTTGCAGTATGGATTCCAATGTTTCGTTCCATCATTATGAAAATCACGAGTTTTCAGTTTTTGTTTATTTTAACTTGTGATGGAAAGAGTATTTATTATAATGGCTATTGGAAATGTGTCATAATGTGTGTTTGACCGGGGAATGGTACAGCTCAGATTCTTTAATTTATCACGATGAGAGGAACGTTTGGGTGACTGGAACAAGCCACATGGAGGAGTCAATGAGGTATTTCCTTAAAGAAGAATCCTTTTGATATTTGGGCCTCCCAGACAAGCACGAGTATTTACATTGAATACAGTCACAATAATAATATTACTGTCTCAACCAACTAACTTCTTACATTTCTAACCGTGGCCTTTTCATTAAAATAATATTTCCCTTTTATCAAAGATCATCTTTCGGAAGGGTACTGCTTTGGGATGTTTGAAAAATGGTAAGAAACCAGTGTACAGAGAAAACCCATGCAATACGAGGAGGGAAATACCCAAAGTTCAGCTACATTTAGATTCAATTAATTTCTGTACTAACATCTCCATAGCACCTTCGCTTGTGCATTCAATGGATCATTACTGGACACGTGCAAATACACCATGACACATGCAACTACGTGACTTCACACGCAACTTCACCATTATACATGCAAACGCATCATTTCACATGCAGATGCGTACCCAGGAGGTGACTTGGCCTCATAACTACATTCGAGAGGACAAAAAGGTGAACATTTGATTTCGATCCAGTCAGCTTATGCAATTGAATTTTTTATTTTATTTTTTACTAAAACTTAAAATAAGTTTCTTTGTCGGTGAAAAAAAACTTAATTCTAGATTTGAAGCTTTCGTGACTGCAAGGATTCATGCTTATAGGTTTTTCGGTAAAGTCACGTAGGTAAAAAATATATATATATATAATATAATAATAAAAATCACATTTATTTTATTTCTATTATTATTTACATTAATTATTTTTTTTACCTACGTGACTTTACCGAAAACGCTAAGAGTATAACAAAAACTTAACTTGGAGCTTTCGTGACTGCAGGAATTACTCTTTGGTTCTTTCGGTCAAGTCACGTATGAAGAGAAAAAAATTATTATTTGTAGGTCCCACCGAGATTTGAACTCGGATCGCAGGATTCAGAGTCCTGAGTGCTAACCATTACACCACGGAACCCCCACGTAGAGCTGCCTCATTGCACAACCTCTTGGCAGCAGCTGCTGAGCCCACATTTAGAAAAGTGTTTTCTGAGAACCGAGCCATCTGCACTTGCTCCTGACACCGCATATCCTTTCTGTACTGCCATCTCCTGGCCAGTTTCACAAAGATAATTCATTTTAATATCAAACACGTGAAGGGGCATTACTTTTCCATGAATTCATTTGAAAACGTTAACTCAAAATTTGTATTATTTTACTGAGTTTTATTTTGAGTTATTTTTATGGAACTCTCCAATTTAAACGCTACTAAAAATGTTTACACCTGGCACAATCACAGGGGCTACCAACAGAAAGCGCACGTGACATGAGTGCACACTCATCAAGAAATCAACGCACTCACCATTGGCTCAAACCCTCGGGTGCGATTCAGAAAAATATCCAACTAGTCCAACGTGAGATGATTTTCTCTTTGCAACCCTTGAATCTTGAGTTCAAGTTTCAGCGTGACCTCTTGGTTTTATATTTTACGCTATGTTCAAAAAAAGGTTGGATTTTTTATTTAAATCTAGTTCAGTCTTGCTGGGTCGTGATAAAGTGTCACTCTTTTCGTCTTGATAATTGGTTTTTTACCCTTTTATCTGGCAACAAAACTGACACCTTTTTTTACGAGGAGTCATGTTTGCATAGACCACAATACCTGCAGTCATAATGCAAACAAAAAACACAACTCTGGTAATGTATGCACTGTCCTTGAAGTTGATTGGTCCACACCCGAGACAGCTTTCCACTTTAGATGATGTTATTAATGATGTTGCTGATGATGTTGTTGTTGATGCTGCTGATGATGATGTTGTTGTTGTTGATGCTGATGATGTTGTTGTTGTTGATGCTGATGATGTTGATGTTGTTGTATATGATGGTGTAAATGATGTTTATTGATAATGTTGATGATCGCAAACATCAACATAATTTATTAATTTATTCAGTTAGGGTAGCCTCTCATTGTGGGAGGGGAGAGTCTTGTACTCCAGAAGTGACGTCATGTCATCTGCAGCCGCGTGACGTCACGAGCTAACAGGAAGCTGGAGGTCCGCGCGTGAACTGCAATCCGAGGTGAGAAATTCTCATCGTTGTGGTTGTTGTTGTTGTGGTTGTTGTTGTGGTTGTTGTTGTTTACCAAGCTAGAGCCTCGCTCTCTCTCTCGTAGGGATGTCACTAGAGCAGCAGCAGCTTGTGAATCGATGTCCAAGTTGGAACTTTACAACGCGGGGCCTAGACACGCGGGGCCTTGCCTCCTGCCCTCGCCTGGTCGCGTTTGCTTTAATTCCCTCCCTTAAGTTTAATTTGTCTTCACGCGGCTCGCTACTTTGTCACTTTGGTTTATTGTAGATATTAACGCAGTTTTTCTTTTCGTTTTTTTACCATCCAAAGCCCGCCTGAGCTGCTGTACCGCTCTTGTTTACAGAAGCTACCTGCCCACAACAACAACAAGGTGGGTTTTGTCAACGCGTTTCTCGGTGTTTTGACTTGAAACTTTAGTAACTGCAGCAATTCATATTCTTGGTTCTTTCGGTGAAGTCACGGAGATAAAAAAAAATAACAGATAATAATGTTAAATCAAATAAAAAAATTGCAAATAAAGAATAAACCCACGACGTTTCGATCGCCACACAAGTGGTCATTATTTCATTTAATTTCATGATCTGTTATTTGTATTTGCTATCTACGTGACTTTACCGAACGAACCAAGACTACGTGTGTCAATGTCTGTCTGTTAAAGATGCTGATGTTGAATGTGGAGGGGAAAACCGGGAGGGGGGTCTGGTGTAAACTCCACACCACCACTACCTGTTTACCATGGCACTGTGTGTGACAGTGTCAAGTTTGTGTTTGCAGTAAAGTCTATCAACTCTGTTGTGACAGTGTAAAGTTTATGTTTGCAGTAAAGTCTATCAACTCTGTTGTGACCGTGTCAAGTTTGTGTTTGCAGTAAAGTCTATCAACTCTGTTGTGACAGTGTCAAGTTTGTGTTTGCAGTAAAGTCTATCAACTCTGTTGTGACAGTGTCAAGTTTGTGTTTGCAGTAAAGTCTATCAACTCTGTTGTGACAGTGTCAAGTTTGTATTTGCAGTAAAGTCTATCAACTCTGTTGTGACAGTGTCAAGTTTGTGTTTGCAGTAAAGTCTATCAACTCTGTGTTGTGACAGTGTCAAGTTTGTGTTTGCAGTAAAGTCTATCAACTCTGTTGTAACTGTGTAAAGTTTGTGTTTGCAGTAAAGTCTATCAACTCTGTTGTGACAGTGTCAAGTTTGTGTTTGCAGTAAAGTCTATCAACTCTGTTGTGACAGTGTCAAGTTTGTGTTTGCAGTAAAGTCTATCAGTGTGTGACAGTGTAAAGTCTATCAACTCTGTTGAACACGGAGGTTGTAACAAAACAATAGTTTATTTTAGTTTTCCTCTGGAACTCTTTATAAGAGTGGAAACAGGAAGTTAACACAGCACACACGTGCAGCAGCTGACGTCAGATCTGTTCATCCCATCATTGAATGACATCTGAGCCTGGCTTCACACCGCTAAGTTGCGATTGAACAACACATTCCTGCTGCGGAGGGAGCTGCTAGGGACACGTTGGGTTGCTCGGTCAATGGCCACCAGGGTCAACAGCTGCGTGGTGTATTCCGCAAATATGCCCGACTGTGAGGGCGGGCACAAGCCGGCGTGAGTAGGTTAAACGTTGAGTTTTATAAGGGCACCACGGGATTTTACCAATACCACCATCAACCCGGGTGCCACCACCACCCTGGTCAAAGCCACCAGGTTGGGTAAATTCCGTAAATTTGTTCGAGAACATTACCGGTCGGACAAGACTCGAAGATCCACCACCTCCACCCCTGTGTCTGCATGCCGATCCACCACTGCCACTCCTGCATCTGCAGGCAGATCGACCGCTGCCACCCCGACCAAGGCCGACAGATCATCCACTGACAATGCCACCCAAGCAGCTGACACCACTGCTGCCATTGAATTGGTCTCAATTGCCACTGGTGGCAAAAAAGCTCGAGAAGGCCAAAAAAAAACCGTTATGTAACATACTTCCCATAGGCCCAAAACCCACATGATCAGGCATCACTGGTTCTTAGGCCTCAATCCTCCTGGTCATGCATCCTTGCTCCCTAGGCCCCACTTATCTGTGTGAGTCTATGAGTCTCTGTGTGAATCTGTGGAACTATGCGAGTCTTTGGGTCTCTGTGTGAGTCTATGGGTCTCTCCGTGAGTCTACGGGTCTCTGTGTGAGCCTGTGGGCCTGTGTGAGTATGTGGGTCTCTGTGTGAACATGTGGGCATCTGTGTGAGTCTATGGGTCTTTGTGTGAGTATATGGGTCTCCATGTGAGTCTATGGGTCTCTCCGTGAGTCTATGAGTCTCTGCTTGAGTCTATGTGTGTACGTACAGTGAGGGAAAAAAGTATTTGATCCCCTGCTGATTTTGTATATTATTTTCCTTCTACGTAACTTTACCGAAAGAACCAAGAATATGGCTGATTGTGTTATGTTAATTTCAAATTTTTATGTTATATACATATGTTGAGGAGTAGAGTGATGACGTCATGTCACACTCACCTCGGGTGGAGTGACGCTAGAGGAAGTGACGTCAGGGGAGCTTCGGGTAAGGTGACGTCATGTCCCGCCGGGGTATTTGAAGAGGGGCGGGGTCTTCGCCGGGAGCCAGGAACGTGGAGAAGTGGGGACCCAGGATAGGGGCGAGGAGCTACATCACCAGGATAGGGGGGGGGCTACATCACCAGGATAGGGGGGGGGCTACATCACCAGGATAGGGGCGAGGGGCTACTTTAGCCGGCTGGCCGAGTTGGCTGAACCCTCGATCAGTGCTGAGGGAGGAGGTCGATCGCCTGGGAGGTCGTGGCCAAGAAATGTGAATCTCCCACCTGATGTATATCACAGTTACAGGTGTTGCAAGATGATATTTGTGGTAATCTTAGAAGTTGGTTAATCCCGTGAAATGTCACACCAAAATTAGTATTCCTTGGTGATCTACGAACAGCGACAAGCCGAATTGTACAAATACAGACGCACAACACAGATGCGTGTTTTATGAACTTTGACGCAGTGCTAGGTAGGGAGCAACAGTAGGAGCAATATTTAGTCGAATTTCCTACAAAGTAGTACCCATTTTACACACTGTGGCAAGATGATGGACTCAGTTGATTTCTGGCTGGATGTGACGATGTGTGACGAGAGGGGGGGGAGGGGGGGGTTTAGAAATGTGACGTCACATCAAAATGCGCAACTTTAAATAAATATAGACAACACGTTCTACTTAATTAAATATACTTTTTGCTAAATGCTTTCTCCTACAACATCAGAGTGCAGCGCCACATTGAATACGCACTACAATGACAATAGTTTAAAGCGATTTGAAGCGTGTTTTATTTGGGGGGGGGGGGCAGAGCTTTGTGACGTCATATTAGAGGGGGGTCTGACTTTTTGTGAGACACAGTTGACAGCGTGAACGAGAGTGGCGAGATACAGCAAGGGAAGAAGCTGGGAGAGGATGCGATGACGCGCAGCCAATCAGCTCACGGGATACATCCACTCGTGCTCTCATTCGTCGATCTCGCGCCGCCAGGAACCAATCACGTGCCTTGTCCGAGTGCCCGTGGGTACAGTATGTACAAAGCCTCTGAGAGAGTTTCTCTCTCTGTCTGGCATCCTGGGAAACCGTTTCTCTCGCGCATCACGATGAATCAACAACGCTGCTTTCCGCAACACGGCTGCCGATATGGCGGCATTTTTTGAATTTTTATTTTTCGATATTTTTGAAAATCAGCGATGCACTGAGGCCGCGAAACTTGAACCGCGAAGTGGCGAAAAATTACTGTACAGCTCTCATTGCAGTTGGCCTGATTCTGTAGGTGAAACCGATCCAGAATTCGTTTGCTTCAACAAATGCGGCTGGATAATATTGGGCTGGAAGCAATAGGCTGATGGGATAAAAACTATTTTTGTTGAACACAATTGATGTTTGGGTCACATCGCGTAAGTAAAATGTGTGTCATAGACCCTCCTCCAGCCGACACGGCAAATTAATCATCTGACACCCCCCCCCCCCCCAAAAAAAGCCAATTATGAATCTTAACATTGGTCACCAACGCTTTCGTGTTAGGCAGATGTCACTTTGGTCACTAGGTTCAAGTTCATGTATTAGGTATAGCCCTGTGAGCCATTCGGCTCTTGAATCGGGTGCAACCGCAACAAACAAAAAGAAAAACATGAACAAAAAACATCTTAAAGTGAATATGTGAATGAGTGAAAATAGAAAATCCAAGAAAAGACAGAAACATATTGCAGAAAAAAGCACCGTTACACACCAACGCTGTGTGCAAAAATCCCAGTGGGATGCAAGTCAAACAACAACACTCGTGTCATGGGTACCTGCGGTGAATATCACAATACTGGGCCTGTTGAAGCCTGTTGAAGGTGCGGCGCGGGGAGCGGTGGCGCAATGATTAGCACTCTACGCTGCGCTAGGGACGGAAACGTCACCCGACCTTTACACCCGGACCACTTTTAAGCGTGTGTTGTGACGTCATCCGCAACGCACGACGACCAATTACGCTCGCGCGCGATGACGTCACCACGCCCAAGGGAGGTCACGTTGTGCGTGAAATCACGAGACGCGTGATGACGTCAGGACGCACAGAGCGTGTGGGGGGGGTTGTGCGGGGGGGAGGGGCTGGCTATGCGTGATGACGTCAGAACACAGAGCGTGTGGGGGGAGGGGTTGGGTATGCGTGATGACGTCAGGACACAGAGCGTGTGTGCGGGGGGAGGGGCTGGCTATGCGTGATGACGTCATGACGCACAGATCGTGTGGAGGAGGCGACGTCACCACCACCACGAGCACCACGAGGGCACAATGGCGTCTTGGGCCCTGCCCGGCAGGCTGCTGCTGCTGCCTGTGTTTGTGCGCGAGCACGAGCTGGAGGCGGGCGCCCTGCAGCTGCTCAAGCACCTGCGGCCCCAGTGGGAAGCGGCGGACGTGAACATGAAGGCATGTTACATTACACACACACGTACACATATACACCACACACACCACACACACACCACACACACGCACACACGCACACACACACACGCACACACGCACACACACCACACACACGCACACACACACACAACAACAACCGCCATTCGCAACTAAGTGGCGGTGACGTCACCACGACGCTTGTGCCAGGCCAAGTGCACCTTGAGGCTACCACGTGAAGTGTCGAACGCCCGCTGGCAGGAGGTCACGGAGCAGACCCAGCAGGTGCCACGGGTCGACTGACCGAGATGACCGAGATGACTGGCTGATGCACCACCTGTGCCCCCTACTGTACCAACTTGCTGTGCTTTAGCCACCCAGCGCTCCGCTCGTTGTTGTGAGCGTCGCTCCTCCGCCCTCCGTTGTTGCTGGAGGGCGACTGCCTCCAACTGCCCAGTAGCAGCATCCTTCACGAGCCTCCTCCACAGAGGCCGATCTTGACACCGCTGGTACCAGTCATCGGCAAGTCCACTCAGCTCCACGTCCTCCTGTACCACATCACTCCATCTCTTCTCTAGCCCGTGCCGCGCCCGTCTAGCCCCCTCGATCCGGCCGAACAAAAGCTGTTTAGGCATGCGGTGGCTGGGCATGCGGGCTACATGACCCAGCCAACGCAGCCTTGCCTGCCGGAGGAGCTCACTGATGGGACTTTGCCCGATCTTTCAAGGATTTGTGAGCTCACACAATCCAGCCTGGTTAAACCTAGGATGGATCGTAGGCAGGCCAGCCTAAATGTTTCCAACCAGCGAAGATGCTCCATCAGGGGGGTCCACGTTTCGCAAGCGTAGAGAAGGGAGGAAATGACCGTGGCCGAAAAGACCTGAAGCACACACGCACACACACACTCACACACGCATACACACGCACACACACGCACACACGCACACACACACACGCGCACACGCACACACCACACACACGCACACACACACACGCACTCACACACGCATACACACGCACACACACGCGCACACACACGCACACACACACGCACACACACGCACACACACGCACACACACGCACCACACACACGCACACACACACACCACACACACGCACGCACACACACGCACCACACACACGCACACACGCACACACCACGCACACACGCACACACGCACACACCACCACACACACGCACACACCACACACCACACCACGCACGCACACACGCACACACACACACGCACACACACACGCACACACACCACACACACACGCGCCAGTTACAACCGTGAACATGAAGGCATGTTACATTATACACACGCGCAGTTACAACCTCGTGAACATGAAGGCATGTTACATTATACACACACACACACGCCAGTTACAACCTCGTGAACATGAAGCATGTTACATTATACACACACACACGCGCCAGTTACAACCTCGTGAACATGAAGGCATGTTACATTATACACACACACACACGCCAGTTACAACCTCGTGAACATGAAGCATGTTACATTATACACACACAGCGCCAGTTACAACCTCGTGAACATGAAGGCATGTTACATTATACACACACACACGCGCCAGTTACAACCTCGTGAACATGAAGGCATGTTACATTATACACACACACGCACGCGCCAGTTACAACCTCGTGAACATGAAGGCATGTTACATTATACACACACACACACGCGCCAGTTACAACCTCGTGAACATGAAGGCATGTTACATTATACACACACCACGCCAGTTACAACCTCGTGAACATGAAGCATGTTACATTATACACACACACGCGCCAGTTACAACCTCGTGAACATGAAGG